>NW_027069971.1:429063-558933 GCF_002906115.3 Quercus suber
GGGGGGGGGGGAGGGGGGTCTTGTCTTCTTCAGATAGTAGTAATTCTTAGTCTTTTATTTTATTTGACCTTTAAAAAATTGACACCTTAATAATTGTGAAAATATTATAAAAATGTGTTGTGTCAGTATAACTATGTATGTACATATAAATATTTAAAAGAAAAGACAAAAAGAGCACAAGCAAAACCAGCATACTGTGGAAAAAAGGAAAAAAGAAAAAGAAAAAGAAAAAGAGGCCAATGAACGGTGCAGATTGTCAAATATAATTGTGAAAATATTGTAAGAATTGTTTAGTTAGTGTAACTGAATATATACATATAAATAATAAATATTTAAAAAAAAGACAAAAAACAAAAAGCACAAACAAAACCGGCAGAAAAAAAAAAAGAAAAAAAAAAAAAGAGACGAATGCATAGTGCAGGTTGAACAAACCAAATGCACTATACACAATTACTGTTTGCGCATTGATGCTTTTTTATATATAGATATGTCAATTGATATAAATATTTAAAAGAAAAAAAAAGTACAAACGGATGATTGAAAAAAAAATTGAGATCTCAAAAATTGTAAAAATATTGTGATAAAAAAGAGTGTTATAACAATTTCACAAAACATTTATTTTTATTTATGGTTGGTTACAGTTTCATATTTTATTATTTTATTTTGACTTATAAGAAATTGACATCTCAATAATTGTGAAAATATAGTGAAATTTGTTATGTCAATATAACAATATATATGTTAGTTGATATAAATTTAAAAGAAAGAAAAGTACAAATGAACGACTTAAAAAAAAAACCAGGGGGGGGGGGGAGAAAAAAGAAAGGAATATGGTAGCAACCGGGATTCTCCCAGAAATCATTGTAACAAATCACGAAGGGAATAATGAGAACTGCAAGCTCCTAAGAGAAGAGTCGAGGAGCACCATTGCGTATTGTAACCCACGTTCATGTTATTCAATCCACACGCAACTAGGCCTGGCCGTTGCATCCCTCGCTAGGGCTTAGTTCTTGAACCCTCTCTCTACAAATTCATTGTAATGAGCCAACCGGGCTTGAGTCCACTCTCTCAACAGTAGAAGTGCTCAAATTCGGTCCCTACAGATATTATAAAAAATCCATTTGTTGTGAAAATTCATAGATTTGTAAAGGGGTGATTTTACCATATATAGGAAAAGAAAAAGTTAATCAAAAAGTCTATGAACAAGCTCGAGCTTGTTCGACCAAAAAATAATAAACCAAGTTTAAACAAGTAATCTTCTTTGGTGATAAGCTCAAATTCGGCTTATGCTCAAAATATAATTAAATAAATAAGCTTAATTTTTAATATTTCATTCGACTTGGCTCATTTATTGCCCTACTTATGCATGTCTTTGTTATTGTATCTTTCAATTTAAAAATGCAAAGAAAATAGTGTGACAAGATAATTTTTTACTAGTTCATTCAAATCACTTTTTAACCTAAGCTAAATTTATGAGAAAATTCAGTTAACAAAAAATCTCTATTTACAAAACATGGGTTTGGTTAGGTTTTGGCTTTTGTATTTGATATTGTGGGTCCATCCTTTTCAAGACGCCCTAAATTTTTCAAGAGCTTTCACATTGATCTACATAATTTTTTCTCCCAATTTTAGGATAAGAACATACTTTCTTATTTTATCTTACCACTTTTAATAATCTATATTAGATTTCATATTCGGGCCTAATGCGAGGCTTTTTTTTTGACTTCTCTCCCTAAGTTGGGGGTCTTATCCTATTTTAAGAAATTCGATGTGATTGCCTGAGATTTACGGCATGTTTGGATTTGGTATTTTCACTCACTCATCACTCAAAATTGGTAGGTCCCACGCATGAGACACTTGTTTGGATATGTTTTTATTTTTTGTTTCCATCACTCAAAACTCACCAAATTGAGTTATTAGTTAGTGAGAATGAAAAAAAGAAGAAGAAGGTGTTTTTAAGTTATGGAAATAGAGTTATAATGGAAAATTTGTAAATTCCTTCACATACTGGCCCCATGGACAGAGTCTTGTCACTTCACACATCAGCCTTTACTCCCCCCACCAGCAGCTCAATTCACTTTTCAAACCAAACCCATTTCCTACAATACTATTTTTTTTTTCTTCCTTCAACTCCTAAGCAAATGCTCTCCATATCATACCCACCGATCTGCTCTCTCCCAATCCGGTCTATCACTCTTGCTGACCGAGAAGCATAGTGTGGTCGGGTTCTCCATTTGAACATGGTGCTTCTACTTAAAGCTCAGAACTGAAGTCATTGCTGTCAGTGGCGGAGCTAGGAATTTTTCCTAGGAGGGCTAAGTTAAATATAACCATATTCTTAAGTAAAAAGATTTTATTTTATTTTTTTTATTTTTAATATAACTAAACTTTAACTCACTAAGGCTATGTCATAGGATCGTTCATGGTACTAAAACTATTTATGATTGATCTTGAACTAATTTTTTAATCTTTATTTATTTTATTTTTGTATATACCATTAAAAAATCAGTCAAAAACTCATTCCAATATCACATTCAAAAGAAAGAAATATTCCTTAAATTCATATCTTTGAGCTAGTATAGGGGTTCAACATTAGTATTCTTATTCTAGATAGAGAATTGTGTCGTATTCTCCAAATCTTAAACATTTTTTCTCTTAAAATATGTATCATTTGTAGATAGGTTTCTCATTAAAATACCTATATATATATATATATTAGAACCTGAATATTAAAATTTAAATTCTAATTATATTGTCACTCTTTTCACTTAAAAAATGTAAAATATTATTTATGCTAAAAAAAATAAAAATAAAAGAAACAACCTGTGTAAGTTTGTTTTATATTAATGCTTCAATAGTCTATAATTACACATTCTACAAACAATATTATTTTTAGAGGATCAAACACAAATATATAAACAAACGTATAACAAATAGCCATATATAACACTAATCATAGTAAAATAAGCAAACAAATAAGTTTTTTTTTTTGAGAAACCAACTTCAACTTTATAAAATAAAATCAGCCACAATCAGCTAAAAGTACATCAGCTACTTGTGGTGGGATATCATCCATCTACAAAGACAAGCCAACAATAATTCTTGTATATTTAGCTAAAGAATGAACAAGTGAGTTACCCGTTCTACGAGTATGTGAAAAGGAAAAACAATTACAAAAACTAAATAATGCTTAATCGAAGAAATCAGGTGACTAAAAGAAGAAAAAGATTCCTCTTCCTTTCTTTAACCTCTGTTGAAAAGTAAAATATAACATAAGGTGCCAACAAGAAGCCGCTAAACTGGTGTGTGGCGTCATCTACAAGCTAAATAAACATTTTTTTTTTTAATTATTAAAAGAGAGATAACTTTTTAGTCTTTTTCATCCAAATAGATAGAGATCTCGGCTGTTCATCAAAAAAAGATAGAGGTCTCGGCAAAAGATATAACTAAATATAGGGAAACATCCTTCTCAAAAAAAAAAAAAAAAAAAAAATATATATATATATATATAGAGGAACATAAATTTTTTTGTTTTATTCATATTTATTTTAAGTAAATAAGCATTATATGTCAAAGATTTTTATTTTTGGTATTTGGAGGAGCTAATGGGCCAAGGAATGGACTGAATTTTTTAAAAATCATTTTTTCTGGGTTTTCCTTAATGAATCTTAAGATATGTGCGAGGCAAGTGAATTTTAATCGAGTATTGAATCCATAATAATTTTTTTTCTCAAATTCTGGTAGGGCCAATAATTTGATTTACAAACAACTTATATATAATTTTTCAATTTATTAAGGCAGTAAATGAAATTTAAAAAAAATTTAGGGGGGGGGGGGGGGGTCAAGGCCCCCCCTAGTCTCAACATGGCTCCGCCAGTTGCTGTGACTACCACCTATGACCGAGAAGCAGAGGATGAAGCTACAATCTTCAAAAGTCGAGGATTTGGGTCACCACAAGGTAGATCTACAATCACTCTTCCTTGATCCGTCGGTTTGGGTACTGGGTTTCCTTTTTTTATTTTTATTTTTTTCTTCTGTTTTCTCAGTTGCTTATGAACGTGAATGTTTGGCCGGATAGTATTTAAACAAATGTAAATGGTATGATATGTTTCTTATGGCAAATACGAGCCAAATTTGTTTGTCCAATTAGTTTTCTTAATTGATATCTCCTCATGCCTGCATCAAGAAATTATTTGGATCGTAATGGTCTGTCCAAGTTAATAAATGGATTGCACAAGATTTGCTTAATCGATTGGTTTGACCTTTCTATTATCCTTGGTTGCCCAAAAATTTGATGTGTTTTTTAAAATATCCTACAAAATTGATCAATTAGAATATAAATTATGGTAAGATAACAAGGCACGACCTACTCTTACATTACGAGAATAAAAATTGTTGCAGTATCCCAAACCAGGGAAAGGTTGTTGTAAGATCATCAAACATAAGGGAGGATCCTGTAATTTTTTTTGGTCAGACACTAGATGCTTAAAATACTTCTATGATAAAAATTAAAATTTACAAGTGATTGAAAGTTATAGATATATATATATATATATACATGCACACACTTCAAAATTGATTTTGGTAGAGTAATATTGGCTATGCTGGTATTTATTAGGCTTAGGCTACAATTTGAATCCGTTTAATAAGAAATATTAAATTATAGTATTTAGCAAGATTTATACGCAACAAAAAATCCTTAGTCTCAAAACTTGGGGGTCAATTATGGATTCTCAATAAGCTAATTGAGTTCAACTAAAAAACCCTCAGTCTCATTTTTAAGCCTAATTTGCATCCAAACTTCAAAAATAAGCCACCCAAAAACTAAACTAACACCACTCCTACGCATGCATCCATGCCCGCATAAACTTATTTCTACACCACTTTCAGTCAATAAACCAATCTAATCGCACTCTAAATTTTCTGTTTGTTGATTGAGATAATCTTACTGTAAATTTTGCTTAAAAATCGTTATAGCATGGGTAGCACAACTCCACTTTTTAGGGCCTTAAATTTGTTTCTTAGGAAAAATTCTTAAATCTACAGTTAAGAAATGTTATTCGAGGTCCCAAAGTCTTTTAAGTTCTGTGAATTCCAAGATTTCAAAGTGATGAATTTTTTGGGCTTTCTTTGGTCCAGGCCCACAAGCGCTTTTTCACTTATTTTTTGCCCAAATGCTCCGCTTTCGTAAAAGTGGTTGAAACTCGAGCATACAGTAGTACAGAGAGAGACACACACACACAACTAAGAACACACAATTGTGGAAGATTAGGATTTGGGTCTGAGTTCTTTTCTTCCTCCTTTGTCTTGATTGACACTTGTTGAAGCAAGTGTCTCAAAAGTGTTTTTTTTTTTCTTTTTCCCCAACAAATTGTTTGGAATATTTCATCTTGGTGAAGTTGGGTTTTGTTACTTTTGTAAAGCTCTTTTGAGGTAACCTTATTTCCCCAAATTTGTTGCGTAAGCTCAAATTGTGTAAAACTTTAGTACAAGACCATTGTAACTTTTAAATTATAGTGGGTTGTTTGGAGCTTGACCCATGAATGTAAACTTAGTGCCGCATAAATGTTGTGTGCATTGTATATGCCTATGCGTTTGATAATTTGTCTCTTAGATTCTATATTACATACCTTGCTAACTTAGCCTTGGAATATGTTGTGGCTAACTTCCCTTACCTTACTTCCACCACCAAAAAAAAAAAAAAAACACTTCCATTACCTTAGAGTAAACAAATTTACACTTTATTAACAATAAATATATATTTATTTATTGATGGAAATTGATTAACAGTATTGATTGATTCTCACCAAGAAGTTGGTAATATTTTCCCACAAATTTAGGATTCGAAATTTTTGCATCCATTGATTAAGTACATAGAGAAATATGGACAGCTGCAACACATGCTTAGACAAACTTCGATTAGAATTGCATGTCCTAGAATACTTCAAATTTCTTAATTAGCTATTTAGACAAGATACTAAATTAGAACCACTATCCCTTCCATAATGACATCAACCAACGAAATATATGCATCTATGAAGCCATTGAAGCTACACCTTAACATCCTCATCATCTCCTCCATTAAAGTCAGCCACAGCCACCCTCTGCACATTTTTGTAAGAATACCTTCGAGCCAAGAACACGTAGAAGATCATGTTCACCGCAGTTATGCCCGCTAACAGCCAGTAGAATTTGTCTAAGCGGCTAGTATTCAAATCTTTACCAAACCAACCATGTCCGCCCTTCTTAGTTACGCGGGCAACAATTGTTATCAACCAGCTACTGACGAAGTTTGCAGCTCCTATCACACTAAGGTAAAATGCAATACCTAAGCTTCTCATGGAATCAGGAGCTTGGTCGTAAAAGTACTCCTGCAAGCCCACCAGAGTAAATCCATCTCCAAAACCAATGATGAGAAATTGTGGAGCCAACCAGAAAATACTCATTGAAAGTGAACTCTTTTTTGGATCATTCTCTACTACATTTAGTCTTTTCTTTTCAACAAGGGCTGCAACCACCATTGTAACAATTGAGAATAGCATCCCAATACCAATCCTCTGGAGGATATTGATGCCTCGCTCATTTCCTGTTGCTTTTCGTAACTTAGGTACGAGGATTTTCTCATAGATGGTAACAGAGACCATCATTCCTATGGCAGCCAGGCCGTAAACTGAGGCTGGGGGCATCTCAAAACCATTTGCAATTTTTCGATCCAGAGTAACACCTTGTTTGATGAAGAAAGTGGTGCATTGTGCTACACAAATTCCAAATGGTAGAGTAGCAATCCATATGGGAATCATATTCAGAATAAGCTTCAACTCCTCGACCTTGGTTATGGTTGCCAGTCTCCAAGGGCTTTGTTTCTCAGCCGGACTATCATTGTCTTCAAGAATAGCTGCTTTGTCGAGAAACCTGCAATGCATTAGCAATAAATTATTCATGTAGTACTTTTGACATACTGTTTGACAAGAAGTTGCATTTAATTAAAACTGAAAAATGAGGGATCCACACGCATACTTGAGCTTGCTTGTGTGGCACAGAAACCTCCCAATGGTTTTCTCTGACTTGGGAATTTCATACAATTGAGAAGGATCGGAAGGGTAAGGGAGATTTCTCTTTCTAATGGCTGCAACAAGAACTTTGAACAATGGTGTCAAGGGACTCCCTGTTGCTGCCCTATAACGGTAAAACGGCCTTCCCATGAAGAAAATGACAAGTGACACTGCCATGACTACTGTGAGAACAATATATGAAACACCCCAGTTGACATGGTCTTGCACATACACAATCACTGTGACCCCAAGAATGAGTCCAGAACAAAGGGCAAAGTTCCACCAGTTGAAGTAGGTCATCTTCTGTTTTCTTTCTTCAGAGTGATCATCATCAAACTGGTCAGCTCCAAAACTCTCCAATGCAGGTTTATGCCCTCCAGTTCCTATAGAAATTAGGTATGTGGCAAGGAAAAAGAACACCTCGTGAATCTTCCTAGGTTCGGTGCACAATTTAGATTCACAGGCCCTTAAGCCTGGTAGGAACCAGGCCAAAGTTAGGAGAATCAAACCCTGTTTTCCAACATCAAGCACAATTTTTTGTTAATTTATTATCTTAAATTCAGAATATGCAGTTACTTAAATTTGTTTTAAAATGAAGGACATGATCTTAACCATACAATTCTAATGAAATTACCATGAGGTAGATGATGGTTGAAACGACAACTGTTCTGAATCGGCCCAAATAAGCATCAGCTACAAAACCTCCCAACAGCGGCATCAATGTGGTAACACCAGACCAGTGGTTCACGCTCTTCGCTGCTGTCTCAAGGTCTTCATGAATTACCTTTGTAAGGTAAATGATTAAGCTAGTTGCAATTCCAAAGTAACTCAACCTCTCACTGAACTCAATTGCTGCTCCATGAAACACAAGACAATCACAAAATTTAGTCAAGAGTACTTTCTTTGTCCTCTTCTTCACCTGGTTACTTAAGATGTAAATTGACTATGAAATTGTACTGCCTCTAGTTCCAAATAAGTGAAGCATTGAACTGAAACAATTATTTATGAAAATATAAAGATAGATGTAGTCATTTAAAAAATATTTTATTTGCTTTATATTAGAGGTTGTACAATTTTTAATAAGGATCTTCAAAAGAAATAGAGTGGTGTCCAAATTGAGCTGCTACTTTTGAAAAGTTTCATTTATTTTGAGTCAACTCAAAAGGCAAATCATATTATTTATTGTGGGACTAAGAGAAAAGTAAATTGAGGAATATCACTATGGGAACGCATTACCAGTTTACGCATAGATAATGGAAAATAAGTGCACACGTCACGAAATTTATGCAAAACACAAAAAGATTTAACACAGTATGATTTTTTTTTTTTCCTTAATGAGAACTTTGATATTTATAATAATTATTAATAGGCATTTGTTATGAGTGTATTTGTATATAGAATTATATATATTCTAGTATTATGTATTTATTATGATTGTGTTGGTATATATATTCTACTACTTAAAGAAATATAATGTGCCGATATTTTAATGGAGGATTTAAATATAGAATATAATTTAAGAATAATTAATTATATATATATATATGTATATATATATATATATAAATTATTATATGTAAAATTATGAGATTTCAAAAGTTTATATGGCATAATATTATGAGGTCAACTTATATATATATATATAAATTATTATATGTAAAATTATGAGATTTCAAAAGTTTATATGGCATAATATTATGAGGTCAACCAAAAGTTAAAAATATTTGGTTTTAATATATCATAGATAGTAGAATATATAATTTTATATACAAATATAATCATAATAAATGCCAAATCTAAGAATACATAGTTACCTAAACAAAAACAATCATAATAAATGTCTATTAATAACTACCACAACTATCAAATTTGATATGCAGACCTAAAGTACTAAAAGAGAGGGAGAAAAATATAATGTTAAATTTTCACATGCATTATACAAGTTATTGACTAGTATCAATATGTGTGTAAGAGTGTATATATATACCTACGGATCTTCTATGAATATTTTAGATAAAAGAAATTCTTAAACATAAAAGTGAGTCCACTGATAAAAAGAAGAAGAAGAATGGATTGATATATTTTAATCATGTGTATAGGATAGCAACCTATTGTGGAAAGTTGATTTGAGTTAAGGCAAAGATTATGGAAAGGGGAAAATATAAAATAATATTAATAAAAATAGGAAAAAAAATGTTAATTGACAAGGTAAGAAAGAGTATGACTTTGAACAAATAGAATGTAAAATAAAAATACTCAACCCACCATGCTTAGTATATTGAGAATTAATAATTAATTTCAAAATTTTTAGATTAAAGCTTCGTCGTTGTTGTAACATCATTTATGATTTTGAAGCCAGAATAATTTTAATAGGCTATGTAAAGTTGTACAGTTGTAGGCCTTATTGACCACAAAAAGTGGTAGGGCCTGTTTATACCACGGGCATATCCACTTTATTTCAACTCTGAGGAGATGAAGAAGATCATAAGCTAGAAAGAGTTTGTCATACATGTTTCTGCACTGGATGTACATGCGATGATGAAGGAATGATAAGGGTGTACTCAGATGTAGAATAACATCTAAATCTGAAGAAGTACGAAGTGAATTGTTTTAATGATTTACAAAAGCCATTTTTCCATTTTCTTTTTATTAAAACAAAAAACCAAAATGAAAACAGAATAGAAGAAGAAAACTCCAATAAGAAATTTTGGAAAAGTCAAAAAGTCCAGAATATTTTACTCTTTGATTTGAACTCAATATAATTACTTCCGTAGAAAAGCAGCACAGGCCAGCAAAAATTGCTTACGCCCATACTTGTGGGTCCTATAGCAAAAATCTTTGACAAAAAATACAACATGCATCGGTGTGGATCCATTTTCACGTGAAAAGAATTTATGCATCGGATGCATGGTGTACTTAGCACTTTCGACACACATTTATTAAAGTGCTGAAAAAGTCCCACCACGTTGCAGTACAGGCTTCCCAACCTTAAAACAGACCTACCACTAACATGTGAAAATATTTTCCGTATCTAGAGACTAAAATAATCTCCATTAATTTATATTGTATATATGGTCCATAAAAAAGTTCTATAGTCAAATCCATAAATTGTAGTTTATCACTATATTGTATCTCATCTTATGAGGTACTACTTCAAGGACTATTTGAAGTGGGGGGAAGTGGGGATTAGCTTTTCTACAGTCAAATATACTTTAATAAGCATATTAAAAACTTGTTTGTGGTCACTTTTCTGATATGAAATTATTCTCAGCCCCCCACATAGACGATCACTCCTTTGACAATAGTAGGCGAAAAAAAGAACGGACTGACTTTTGTAGTGAACCTAGCTAACAGGCCTACAGCAAGAAAAATGGGAGAAAAAAAAACGCATCCATTCATGTACAAATACACTACACAGAAGAAGGCTACATGGAATTATATATGGCAACAGATTGGGTCACTAACATGATATAGAAAAACAGTAAGAAACAATAATGGGGACATAGGACATTTATATTGCTGAATAAGGAAAAAACAAATTACGCTATAATGTTTTTGCAAGGAAAGAATAACAGAAATATCTCATATCATACGGAAAAGAAAAAAAGAATAAGAATAACACTTATAGATGTCCATTAATTTGCTTTTTTTTTATTCGTTCCTGAATATGTCTATATTTCATCAGCATAATTAGTTTGGTTGCCTGTAAGGTGAGGAAAAATGAGAGACAATTTAAGATGATTTTTCCTCCACTTTCCAGGCAACCAAATGGAGCATAAAGAAACAAGTAGTTTTGGGAATCATGCACTTAGCGTGGGCTTTACTACATGTCATAGTACAATGATTATGATTCCTTACCAATAATGAACCGTGAGGCTTTCCAAACACCAGTGGAAGCTCGAAGAGGAACTCTTCCTTTTTGATCCACAGAAGAATCATGAACGCAATTCTCTTCAATAACCTCCCTTGATACTTCTCCTCTGTTTTGATCCATCACTTCACAGCACTTTGAAACTACTATATCACTTCCTTATGAGGAAGCAATAGCAAGAAAGAAAGGGTGTAAATATAATGAGGCTAAAGTAAAGAGGATGGTTATGAAAAAGAATAAGGTTGATGGTGATGAGGAGCTATGCCTAGAGGCCCTTACATATATATAGGACTAGAGGAGGTTAGCTTTTTCTCACTCACTGGGTTATTGAAATTCTCCGAGGCACACGAGAGAAATGGACCAAATTTTGCTAAGCAATAATTGTGAGGACAGAAAAGTAAAAAGCGAGTTGTAACACAAGTTGTGCTACTTTATTTAGCACTAGCATAACTCATTCTATTCACTTAGTACGTCATTGATGACTTTTAAATGTAAATAGCATCCATCCAAGCCTACTTTGATTTTGAGTATCTTTTCACTAAAAATGTGAAGTCAAAAGGTGGCCTACAGTAACGGCTCCAATTTTACATCAATCCATTAATTCGAAAAATTAATGATATATATCCTTAGGTTAGCAATTAAGGGAAAAAAGTACAATGATTAATTACCGTAGAAGCTGAATTTGTCTTAATTGGCAAGTTGACACTAATTATTGCTTGCTCTCTAATTGGGAATTTTAGTATGATTGATCAAGTGGTTTTTTCCAGATTTCTTGAAGTGTTTTATGCTGACATTTCTCAAAAAAGAAAAAAAAGGATTTATTCTGGCCACGTTTGAGATTTCCCAATTGATGGAAATATAAGATAACTAAACTTATTCATACATTTAGTTGTAATTCGTAACATCTATTAAAAAAAATGATATGATAATATTCTAATGGAGGGTTTAAATATAGAATAAGATCTAAAATCAATTATGAAATATATTATAATAATGATGTATAAAATTGTGTGATTTCAAAAACTTAGATGAAAAAAAATATTATAAAGTCAATTAAGAGTTGAACGTTTTCAATTTTATGTATATTATAATAGATTTCTCTCATAAAAGATGGAACGTACAAGTGTGAAATGTTAATGTACTATAGTCTAAATAACAGTCTTTTCAAAAAAGAAAAAAAAAAGAAAAAAAGAAAAAAAAAAGAGTTTAAATAACAGTCCATCGCTAGTAATAGTACAGTAGTACTGAGAGGTCACATCTACCATCTTGTATGGTGTCCAAGTCACCTTAACCCCCATCCCAACCCTAAAAAGGAAAAAAGAAAAACCTACATGCATGGCATGTCCTTTGATATTACAAGTTTACAACTGATGAGATATGATCTCAATCGTTAACCATTGATAAGATAGTTTTGGCTCTCACTTGTTTTTAGCCATTGAATCATTGATAAGCAAGAGTTGTGGCTGCATGCATGTGTTGACAATTTAGCATCCATGCAAATCATACAAATCTATGTGGATTTAGGAGCTAGGCATATGCTATAGGTTGGGTAATAAGGAAGCTTTCAAATGTTTTGGGAGTAAAAGGTTGTGCTGGTGCATAGCTTAAAGAGTTATTGGTTGGCTTGATTGCTTGATGAAGAAGGGGTTTCATGGTCCCCGTGGAATTTTTTTTAAAACTTGTTAGTATTTATAGTTGGAAGTTGGCCAATAGAATTTAAAAGTAAAATGATCAATTGACCCTTATGTGTTTGCTAATATAATTTACTTATTTGATGTCTGGCATATAAAGTTAAAAGTTTGGTTCAGCAAAAAAAAAAAAAAAAAGTGTTAAAAGTTTGGTTCAGCAAAAAAAAAAAAAAAAAGTGTTATGTATGTTGTTATGCAGAATATTTTAATGGTTAGCTTGGATAGAAGTATTTGAAGAGAAAGGTTTGGATTTTAAATTTTTAGGTTAAAAAAATTGAATAGAGTATGAAAATACCATTTTTATTTATTTATGAATAGATTTGAAATTTATGGATTTTTAAATAATTGGGTGTAAGATGTCATTTCAAATTCATTTATCACAATCTCTTTTTTGTTAGAGTGAAATCTATGCTTAAATCATCATGTTTTGATAAATTTATATTTAACTAGTAATTGCTCTTCACATTATTAATTTTAAATCCTTAAATCTAAACACATGCACCATCGAAAAGTTTCTAAACCACAGAATATGAATGAGTTTTCTTCAAATAAGCTTAAAAAAAACGTATTATTAAATTAATATAAACCAATGAAAATTGTTGTAGTTTTTGAGTGATTAAGCGATTGAAAAAAAAAAAAAAAAAAAAAAAGAGAAAAGTGAAAATAAGAATTTTACGCTGTTCAGTTTGATTCATTTGATATTTAGAATTGTATAGTCTACATTCATCGAAAAAGTCGTTAATGACTACTCTTTACCATTTAGAATTGTATTACAATGAACTTATTGTAAGGTTTATATAAATTATATAATCCTAAACCATTTATATACTTAATTTGCTTGTTCTACTAGTATGTGAGGTTACATCAGGTTTACCCAGTTGGCCATAATATCACTAACAAAAATAAGATATCCCAACCCCAACCACACTAGAAATGAAGTCTTTTTTTGCTGGGAAGCAGGTTGTACATCCATCAAATTCAAGAATGACTTCTTCAATACAGCCTTCAATATTTAATAAATGGTAGGAAGCAGCATGATTCAAGATAGGCTTAGGGTGTATCCTTTTCTTTTATTTCTTATTGACATCATGATTAAGAACTTGAAAATAGGAATAATTTTGGTAATTATTTAACTTGTGGCTGAGCTTAAAAATCCAAACAGGCAATTCAACTCTATCATCAAACTCGACTCCATTGGAAGCAACTGAAACTATGGGTTTGGTCAACTGCAGACTCATAATTAACCTGAGATCTTAGTGGTTAACCTGTGGTTGCTTACGTGCGTGACTTTTTCATGGTGGGCTGAGCACTCTGTTACATCATAATTAACACACCGAGATCAGTCTACAGCATTTTTTTCACACGTGTCGGTAAGTACCACCCAATGGCTTGGTAACAATCTTCTTTTTNATTTCCTTTTTACTATACAAGATAAAAGTTTGATCCTTGTGTTGAGTGATGTTGTGTTGTCCGGATCCACCTAAAAAATTGTTTGGCTGCCTTCTATTTTTATTTTTATTCTCTCTCTCTCTCTCTCTCTCTCTCTCTCTCTCTCTCTCTCTCTCTCTCTCTATTATATATATATATATATATGTGTGTGTGTGTGTGTGTGTGTTGGTTCAACTTACACATGGTGTAACTCTAAGTAATATTACACCATCTAATAATTTGTTAATGAATTTATATTTTGAAAATTTCACTGTTGGATTAGATGTTCTATATATTCTAAACATGCATGCCAATTTTCATACCAATCAAATGTTATTTATCATTCGATTCATAAACTCATTTTTTATGTATTATTTTAAACTACAAAAATTTGAATTTATACAATTGATAGATGACATAACTATTGATCTTTGATCACCTTGAAATTTGCAAGTATGGAGAATATATAAAGATAATGTAATCCAATAGTTAATTTGCCAAAATTCATATCTAATTAAAAAATATTGAATAGTGTAACATTGTTTAGAGTTACATCAGGTGTAACTTAAACCTAATCATATATATATATATATATATATTTTAATAGGTTATGTTCAACTTACACCGGGTGTAACTCTAAGCAATGTTACATCACTCAATATTTTTTAATTGGATGCAAATTTTGACAAATTTACCGTTAGATTACATAATTTTCGTATATTCTCTATGCTTGCAAAATTTCAAGGTGATCAAAAATTAATAGCCATGTCATCAATCAATTTTTTAAATTCAAGTTTTTGCAGTTTAAAATAATGCATAAAAGATGGGTTTACAGATCAAATGATAAATAACATGCCATTGACATGAAAATTGGTATGATTGTTAAGAACATATAGAACATGTAATTTAATGTGAGATTTTCAAAATATGAATTTTATAACAAGTTATTGGGTGGTATAACATTGCTTAAAGTTACACCGCGTGTAATTTGAACCCAACCCTATATTAATATATTATCGTTTACCAAAAGCTTTGTACGCAATTAGCGGCTTTTGTTATGTCTAACTTGAGATATTCAATGTTCAAATTCTTTATTCCTCAACTAATGAATTATCAAAAAAAAAAAGAAAGATTTGTTTTTAGTGAGAATAATATCAAACATAAAATGATAATTTATATGACTTTCATCAGGAAATTTGAAAATTATGTCATGTGACTCTTATAAGCAGTTAAAAGGTTCAACTTATTGCCTTGAGGAATAGGTACATGGTAGGGAAAAAACTACCTCATTACAATGTAGAATAATTACATGAAATTTTTATTATTTTATATTTGGTCTATAAGAGGTGGAGGACCACTCATGGATAAGTTTCCAACCACTAATATCAAATTATCCTTTCTTTATTTTAGGAATATTCTAACGTTTTATTTATTTTTATTTTTTATTAAAGATCTGATGAATTTAAACATATTGGGTCTATTTCAATTTAATTGTTCCTTATTATTGAGCTAAGAAACTAATTGTTTTTAGGTGTAAGTAGGATTTGAACTTAGATCCTTATTTGACAATAAAGAATTTTAGCAACTTAAACTAACTTAAACACACAAGTTGCCTAATTTAATTTCTTATAAGTTGTGTAATTTAGATTTTCACTCATATGCATTAGACTTTGATTTTGATGAAGACTTACCTTCCTCATTATTGAGTAATTAAATTTATCTTCTTCAACTAATGCTAGAAGTGGTTGTCATTTAATTATAGTTATTGAATTAAAGTGCTCTATTTGTGCCATGTTCTTTATGTTGCCAAGATCCTTTTAATTGAGGTAATAATAATTAAACCCACTCAAAATCAACAATTAAACTTTGGAACCCCAACCCCCCCCCCCCCCGGTTTTTAAGTAGAGCATGTACTCTATAAATCTCACCCAAAAAAAAAAAAAAAAAAAAAAAAACTCCTTCCATGCTTTTCTAATAATTCCAATGTTCAAGGAACTTTAAAAAAAAAAAAAAATTATCCATATTGCCATTTAGGACAACTTTTTCTTTTACCTTTTGTTTGTAATTTAAATATTCTGACCCTTGGATCTGCCTGAAAAAGATAAACCTAGATATCATTTAGAATATATTAACTTTAGCCGACTCCAATGAAAATGGGAAGACAAACTATGGCGAAAGCCAAAAGCTGATATCATTATAATTGTTAATGGGCCATTTTCACTCAAAATATATTATTAAACTAGCAGCCAACTAAATAAAAAGGTCACGTGATAATTTGTTTTAATAATATATACGAGAAGATATATTGCTTGATCCCTAATCCTACTACATTTAGCTTTGACCAATCACAGGCATATCTATCCACGTAGTCATTATGATGTTATGCAGAATATTTTAATGGTTAGCTTGGATAGAAGTATTTGAAGAGAAAGGTTTGGATTTTAAATTTTTAGGTTAAAAAAATTGAATAGAGTATGAAAATACCATTTTTATTTATTTATGAATAGATTTGAAATTTATGGATTTTTAAATAATTGGGTGTAAGATGTCATTTCAAATTCATTTATCACAATCTCTTTTTTGTTAGAGTGAAATCTATGCTTAAATCATCATGTTTTGATAAATTTATATTTAACTAGTAATTGCTCTTCACATTATTAATTTTAAATCCTTAAATCTAAACACATGCACCATCGAAAAGTTTCTAAACCACAGAATATGAATGATTTTTTTTTTTTTTTTTTTTTTTTTGGGTAGATGAATGATTATTGGCCTCTATTATTTTTTTTTTTTTTTTGGGTAGATGAATGATTATTGGCCTCTATTATACAATTGAAGCAAATAATTGTGTACCATGATCGATGTTACTTGTGTTCGTCTACTCTTATGAAATGCACCACGTGCTTTTTGATTTCTTTCTATTCCTTTTCTCTTGCTGTTGTTGTTAACATGGCAGCCGTGAAACGAATAAATTATAATTTGAAAATTGATAGCAATGTTCAACAATAATAATTTCTTGATAGACATGCAACCAATTAGGCCCACCGTCAAGTTGTCAATGAGATTCATACAAGTCACGATCCATCACTCTCATTCAGATTGGTTCTCAAACAAGATTGGTAGCATTAATCTTACTATCTTAGAATGTCATGATTAATTCAAGATCAAATTCATTTTTGTCTAGCAGTTTTTGGAGAATCTTCAAATATTTCAGGTTAATTTACATGGAAAAAAAAGGGTATGGTTTTTTTTTTTTTGAGCAAAGAATGATGAAAAAAGGGTATGTTAGATGGATGGGGAGAGATGGGATGGGGTGACCAAATGCCCGTTGTCTCTATCCATATCTACGTACGTATACCAAAAGAAATTCTGGAAATTGGTTAGTCATATATCAAAGAATACATTCGACAATCTTTATGAAAAAGAAACTAAAGAACGAAACACATGAACCATATGCTTTGTGACGTGCCTCTGTTCTAAAGATTTAGAGAATATTGGCTGGGTTTGGTGAGATTTTTTATTTTGATTTTCTTGGCTGATGTGTACAGAGGCTAATGTTCACAGCAACAGGCACAAGTGGGACAGCAATTATAGAAACAGTCCTACCACGAACATATCTAGACACTAAACTTACCTCCAATTTTACAATATGCTAGGGTTTTGCGAGTTGGATCTTGGACTCTATAAGTTTATGTTTTGATTGAAAAGTAGGCTTGTTTGTTTTATGTCTTAAAATATAGATTTTTTTTTTTTTTTTTTTTACTTTCACACAAACATAAAACAGAGTAAGAATATGGTGCGAAACGTGTTTTTAGAAAATTTTTATTTGAAAAGTAGTATGCTTGTTTGTTTTATTTTATGTATTAAAATATAGAAACCCTTTTTTTTTTTTTTTAATTTTTTAATTTGGTTTTGTTTTTTGACATTCACAAAAACATAAAACAGAGTAAGAGTATGCTTCAAAACGTGTTTTTAGAAAATTTTATTTCAAAAGTAATTAGGATTGTTTGTTTTATGTCTTAAAAATTCAAATATAAAAACTGTTTTTTTTTTTAATCGACATTCACAAAAGCATAAAAAAGAGTAAGAAAATGCTGCGAACCGCTTTTTTAAAACAATATTATTTACAAGAACATTGAAGGTGTTGTTTTCTACGACTATTTTTTTTTTTTTTAAATTTTATTTTGAATTTAAGAGCAAATATCTTGTATACATCATTCTTTTCCCCCTATAATGTATTCTATTGAAAACACAACCAAACATATCATTATCAATTTCTTGAAATTAATTAGGAATAAGTTGTAATTTGTTTTTGGTGACCTAGGTGAGCTCATGTCAGGGGTGCTGAGATGTGGATAGCTAGGATGTTTTGTAGCGAACACTGAACAATATAACTGCTAAGTGACATTCAAACCAAAACAGAAAATTGGTCCTAAATACCATTTTCTTTGTTTTCAGTTTTGAGATCTTGTTTTGCAAAATAGCTGCTAAAGAAAAAAAATGATAACATTGTTTTTTGAAAACTGGTTTCAAATACAATTTTAAGAAAATGAGATAATGGAATACACGCGTTATTTTCTTGTTTCACTTGTACTTTTAGATCGGATGTAGAAAATGTGATTTAAATATTTTTAACGTGACTGAAAGAAAGTCTTCTTAGGCTATCTTTCAATCAAGTTGTTGTGATGGGAATCGAAGTGGAGGTCTTTCCAGCCGGCTGGGATTTCTTTTGGTTGTATGATTTTGTTTGTGTCCCTTTCAGGCTTCAGTTCAGATAATGCGTCATTTGTTCTCTCTCTTTCTCTCTCTCTTTTCTTCAATATTGTGTAGGAACTTTTTTACTTGACTCATGATCCATCATCCATCGCCATCTTCTATACGATTTTCTTTTTTGACAAAATCTTCTATACGATTTTCTGTAACCCTAAACGTGCCATTACTTTATTATTGAGTACTACATGGTCTACATTCAATAAATTTACTGACGTCTATCAAATCTTTATCTCTATCCTTTGATCTTTATCATTCTCTTTTTAGTGTTTTTTATCCTTTCATCTTTATCATTCTCTTTTTGTTGTTTATAATCCCACTAGATCATGGAGGGACTCAAGCAAATAGCAAATAAGCCAATCCATTAGTGTGACTTTTAACAACTTTTTCTTTTCGTTTTTTAAGCTTATTTGTTTATGCATAGTGTTTAAAAATCACAAATTTTTTTTTTTCTTTTTAATAGACAACTACACTAATGCTCCATTTATTTTGAAGAAAAACGTAAAATATTTTACATGTAAAATATTTTTACATGTTTAGTATGATAAAAAAAAAATTCAAGCAAACCACCAAAACCGGTAGCTCAGCCACCGGAGATGTTTGGTGTTGGAGTTCGGTAACCGGACTATCGGAATAATGGCTTCAACGACTGCCACCGGAGTGGTGTCCCTAGCATTAATGGCCGGAATGGTGCTAGCCATAACGACGACTTCAGTTATCAGACCTCCGTCATCAATTGTCGAAACAATGTCTCCAGTGATCGGATTGTCAACACCGGTAGTTAGAACGATGGCTCTGGTGACTGGACAGCTAGCACTAGTCTTCGGAGTGATGGCTTTAGCCATCGAACTGTAGCCATAAGTCATTGAAACGTGACTCTGGCCACTAGACTATCAGCACCAGGCATTGGAATGGCAACTTTGGTGGCATCCCAACCCATTAGACCGTTGACTTAGCCACTAGATGTGGTGAGGGGAAGCCACTGTGTGTTTTCATAAAATATTCTACCAAAATTTTAAAGGTAAAATGTTTTACAACTTTTTATAAAGGATTTTTTCGGTTAATGAAAAATATTTTACAAGTTTGACCATATTTACATGCAAATAAACACCTAAAAATGGGAAAACATTTTTTGGAAAATATTTTACTTTAAAACAAACGGAGCGTAGATTCTAAAAAAAAAAAAACCTACATCCAAATAGATATTGCCTTTGCTAAGAGCATTTGTATCAGTTTATCTAAAATTTTTCATTTATTTTGGTATAAGAACCTATTTTTATTTATTTTGCACAAACACTTTTGAAAAACACCCGCATCAGATTCTTTATTATACATTCTATTATCTTTAAATAATCATTTTATTTATTTATTTTTATTATTTCAGCTACCAACACACATTCACGCTCTTCCATTTCTAGAGAGAGAGAGAGAGAGAAGATTAAAATAACAAAATAGAAAAATATAGTATCTATGCATATTTACACGATTATTATAGCAATAATGTAGATATACAATGTTATGGATGGATTGATGCAAATAATTTTGAGTAAAATGTGTAAAACTGATAATTTTTTCTATTTTGCAATGTCTAGTATGAGTACTCTAACAACTTTTTAACTTGTTTGCTTTCCTTTTCTTTTTGTGATAAGTAAATAATGGAGGAGAGAGAAGGTAAAGTTTGAATCATAAATATGAACTACTTTTGAACCTCTTTTAGTTTATTTATATAGGTACGATTTTTTAAAGCCCCATTTTTTTCTAAATATAATTTACTTTAATCAACTTTTAACAAATAAACAAATAAGTTCCAGCTGTATTCAAGTCAATCATATTGGCTCTGGAGAACAAAGCAAGCCTACAGTGTGATGGGCTACCTTAATTAAAAATTAAAAAAAAAAAAATCAAAGTAATTTGTTTCGATTGACAAAGAAAATGTTTGAAAACTGTTTTTTTCCTCTAAAGTTTCTTTACCTTTTAACCTGTTAACTCAAAATCAGTGTCAAAAGATTCCAAAAATACTATCTTTTTGTATAGAAAATTGATTTTTAAATACCACAGAGATTTTTTTCGTCAATCAAAATCCAAACTGAATTTTATTACTGTCCTCACCATTTTTTAATCGGGAACCTGAACAAACTCAATTAAACTGCAATGACTGACTTCTCCACAGGATATTTCTTCGAAGTTTTGCCTCTGAAGTTACACCAGTGGCCAGCTACAGAAGTGCTCCTAATATCATGCAACTTAAAATGAACTATACAAATGTTGTGGCTCAACTATGGACCATAATCACCAAAAAGTTCCATTAACCTGAAAATGCAGCAATTGGTCACTGAGTCATAAATCAACTTTTAATTAAGATTAGATATGTTAACACTTTACAGAGACCAGCTTAGTTATCAATTAATTACTTTAATAAGTCCTTAAGGCTCTCCTACTCTCCTCTCCTTGCTTGGCCATCATAATTGCTAATGGA
Organism: Quercus suber; assembly: GCF_002906115.3. Classification (NCBI taxonomy): domain Eukaryota; kingdom Viridiplantae; phylum Streptophyta; class Magnoliopsida; order Fagales; family Fagaceae; genus Quercus; species Quercus suber. The sequence goes on from NW_027069971.1 coordinate 450,349, forward strand.
CTTGGAAACATCGGCATTTGGAATGGCTACATGGAGATATCGTTTCATTATAAGTGTAAAATATGGAAGATGAACCTTTGTTCGTCCGGAAATTATTGTTTTACACTCTTGGATGTATAATATTTTACACAATATTTGTACTTTCACATTAAATGTCCACATTTTACATATTTGATGAATGAAACAATTAAAGCTATTTTTCTTTTTCTTTTTGGCTAAGAAAATAATAAATAAATATTAAGTAAATTTCATTTTAAATAATTTATTCCAAAGGTTATTATAAATTAAATCTTATAGTTTCAAAGTTTTCAAAATTAAAGCATAAAGCGCTTCTTTTTTTTTTTTTTTTGTGTGTGGATAATTTGATAGTTACAATGGAGAAGAAAGAGATTTGAAACTACAAGAAGTGTCAATTTTATCATGGCCCTTAGCAAATAATTAAACCATGACGTTTAATATTGTCATAAATTAAAGTATACATTAAACCTTATCAATTTGTAAGTTTTAAATCAAACTTTGGGCTTTTAAAATTATATCAAATTTGTCAAGAGCCTTGTAGTTCAACTAGTTGCTACATTTTGGTGTTTCTAATGTGGATATCTAGGGTTCAAATCCTCCCTCCTATAATTATCAATTATTATTTTTTAAATCATATCAATTTAAACTTTGGACTTTTTAGATTTGAATTTGGTGGATAGATTTTCAGGTTTGGTTGATATGTTTAAGTCAATGCGATTTTGAAACTACAAGGTTTGATTTGAAACTAGATAAACTATAACCTATAGGATTCAATTTGTAACAATCTTAAACTTCAATGTCTAATTTGAAACTTTTGAATTCATCCTTAATATAACATATAAATCATTTAATCCAAAATCTTAAACCTAAGAATCTGTTTGGCAGAAAGTAAAAGAATGAAATAAATATAATAAAAAAACATCTTTTAGGAGTATTCTGTTTAGTAAGAAGAAATGGAACTGTTACGAGGGAATTACATTTCATTTAATTTCTTTCTAAGCATTCATCCTGTTGGAAAAGTATAGAATACTCAGGGAGTACAATAATATCATACTCATTTCTCTCATGTAAATAGTGAATCTCATTTGTGAGACCCATTATTATGTGGGATGAGAGAATGTGGCATTTTTGTACTCCTAGAATATTGTATAATTACTCCATCCCATATTAGAGGAATACTTGTTCCTTTAATGAAATAGTGATAGAATACTAATTGAATAAAGTTTAGCTACAAAATTGATTATAGCCTTAGACTATAACCTTATTCAATATCTTTTTATTGAAAATAAATTTTGACAAATCCACCATTGAATTACATTTTCTTTTTATATCCTCCATGCTTGCAAAATTTCTAGAAAATTAAAGACCAATAGCTATTTCATCAATAAATTGTTTAAATTGCAAGTTTTTGTAGTTTAAAATTATGTATAAAATATAAGTTTATAGATAATATAGTATGGAGTATCCGATTGACATAAAATTTGGCATATGTATTAAGAGCATAAAGAACATACAATTCAATGGTTAGATTTTCAAAATATGTAGTAATGTTTATTTTATTGAGCAAAGCTGTAGCCTTATACTACAACCAATTTTGTAGCTAAAATTTGTCTATACCAATTTTATTCCTATCTTAAAAAAAATACAAATAAAATATGAATAGTAATTAAAATGGTAAAATCATATATTTCTTTATTTTTAATTTTGTCTTTTATGAACTTTCAAATACACTAGGAAAAATTGCACCATATTTCATTTCATTCCATTTCTTTATTATCCACTCATTCTATTTTTATATTGTTTTTATTAACTTGAATTTCGTCACATTATATTATATTATATTAATTTCTTAAGATTTTTATAGCATGTATAGACAACACTTATCTTAAGTTCTTCATTTTTCTTACACACGAGGCTTCCATTCACACATCAATACCTAAGATAATAGTGGCGGCTCTAGATTTTTTTTTTTTTTTTTTCTAGGGGCCAGTAATAAGCATAAATTATACAAAATTTAAAATAAAAGAGAACTTGAATATATTGACATTACAAAAAAATAACACAAATTCTTGAGGTTTACAATTGCCTTCTACAATTATGAGATTTCATATTTTGAAATTGTTGCATGATAATTTCATTATCAATCCTGTATTCTACATCTCTTTCATTTTTTTTTTTTTTTTTTTTTTTTTTTTTTTTGTGGAGGGAATATCTCTTTCAAATTTGGTAAGACCAAAATGGGTTTATTTTTATTTATTTTTAATCTTAGATCGAATTGGTTTGTTCGTTGTTAGACTTTTTTACGTTTAAAAAGGCCAAGATATTGTTAAGATGGTCAAATTCAAGTTTATTTCAGCTAGACTTAAAAAAAAAAAAAATTATAATTAGAGTATTCAAAATTTTATTTAGGGGGTAAAAAAAATTCAAATTGAATTAAAAAATTGATATGTATAATATATATATATATATATATATAAATGCCAACTCAGGGTTTCTAAACCCCCTGTAATTAACATGGCACTGCCCATTGGACAAACAATTCGTAAATTTAATTCAACATTCTTGACTATAGGTACAAATTATTTTACAATATTTTTACAAACTGTTAATGTGGTCAGCTTCTTATTAGTTTTCATCTTAGCCCATCATTAACATTACTTTTTCATTTGTCACTAACAACTCATCACATCAGCAGTTTGTAAATTTTATAAAAAAGTTTGTATCTTTAGTATTATTCATTTATTAGCCAAATAAAATTTAAAGTTCTTCCTTAATTTAGTAATTCCCAAAGTAAACGTGATTTAGTCAGAATTGAACTACTAGAATTCTTTCAATCAATTTCATGCCAAATCTTCTTTTTCTTTGCACGTTGGAACTTCTCCAACATGTTTTGAACATTTGATTTTCCAATAGACTCAAAATAATGTCTTTTTATGAAGAGTTTCCCCACATATGCATTACACAACCCAATTGCTATCCACCAAGGCGATCGTGAAAATAGAAATGTTGTCAAATCCCAAGTCCTGACTCTCCCCAGTAGCAGCAGCAGTGATAGCTAAAAGTTCAATATGTGTATAAAACACCCTTGAACGTTTAGACCCCAAATTAAAAAAAAAAAACCAATTCAAGCTTATTATCAAACAATTTATGTGCGAACATGAACATAAGCCAATCACAGAATTGATAACTAATTTATGCCAAATATAAACACATTCACAACAGTAAATATAAGGCAAAATAAAGGGAAGGAAGATGTAAACACATGGACAACATACGATGTGTTATCGAAGAGGAAATCGAAGTCCTTGACGTAAAACCTCTCCGCCGCCCTCCAAGGGTCAAATAATCCACTAAAGAATGTAGTTGGGATACATGAACAGCAGAAAACCTCCAAGCCTAATCTACCCAAGTACCTAAGCCCTCTAAGCTTCTTGCTCCAACGAACGCCGAACCTATTTCTTCTTTAGCTTCCCGGCTACTAGACCATAGCATCAACCAATGTATATTGGTTCATTCCAAACTGCTTCCCTTACACAAATGAACCTTCTACAGATAAGTGTGTGAGATAAGAATTTGTCAATGACCTCTAAGGTATGACAATGGAGAGAAGAGAGTAAGGAATTTGTAGAGTCTTAAGTAAAGATTGGGATGAGGCAATCTTGTTTTTCTCTAGGGTTTCTCTCACAAAATTCTTTCTGAAAGCACTTCAAATAGTGGGTATAAGGGTCTATATATAGTGGTTTGTGTTTGAATACGAAGAGTAGTTTTTGCCAAACAGGGCTAATTGGGGCTTGACTCGCGGCTTGTCCAAGTGCGAGTTCAAGTGTAACGGCCTGGCCAGCCTGGGACTTTTGTCCTGTAGTGTACAGCTGGCGCGACCCTTCAGCTCCCTTGTGTGCTTCTCTGTGCCTGCATTTGGCGCTTGCAGTCCGAGTCAGCCGTGAGTCCTAGCCGCGAACCCTTGCTTTTTGCACATACTTGAGCTTTTCTTCACCTCTTCTCACACACTACCCTTACAATAATCCCACTAAATACAGGGTTACTAAGTGCTAAATTACAAGAAAATTGCGCGAATAAAGCCAACAAGATGGTTGATAAATTTCAACCTTACAATCTCCCCTTTGGCTATTCTGTAACAAAACCCTAAAACAAACTCTATACTTAATGCGTGAGTTGGGAACAGTTGAAAAACTCACTCACACCTAACTCTAGAATCTGTGGAGTTTTAGAACCATAAGAACAAGTAACTCCTAAAACATAACAACACAATAAGTTCATTGTATGAGAAAACTTATAAAGCAAATGGAACAAGCACAATACGATCAAGCACAAGGAATAAAGTAATAAACCATGGCAAGACCAAAACATTCAATCACTATAACCAAGTGATCACAATGTTCATTCACACTTGGAATGAACATCCGGACATTCAAGATGACAAACACAAGGCAAGTCACTTGAATGACCAACACTCAACCAATGCACAATACATGAAGTATGTGCATCTAGGAAAAGTTCTACAAGGGCACAAGAGTGACAGTAATTAAAAAGGAATGCATAGCATTAGGTTAGAAGTACTGATTTACCGAAGCAAAAGGCTGCATATAGCATGGTACAAACCACAAAGGCCTACAAGTGTGCATAAACAAACTCTTAAAGCTTACATAAGCAACATGGGTACAAATCCAGAAACAAATGTGTTGAATTAACTGAATAACATCAACAATATATAATAGAAGCTAAGATAGACAAAAGCATGTTAGCTGAAATCTCCCCCTTTCGTTGAGCTCCCCCTGCCAACAGCATCTCCCCCTTTTTGTCATGGAATAGCTAGTCTTCATCATCTTCTAGCTTACTCTGAATTTGATCCAATTGAGCTTGAATAGAAGTGAACTTCGTATCTCACCGAATGTTGAGATGATGCAAGATGGATTTAAGTCCTGACATCTTTGTACTCAACTCATTGACAGATGCTACAATAGAGTCTAGCTTCTCGTCGGTGGAAAATGACCTAGAGTGCGAACCACTGCGGGATGCTGAAACTTCTGTTTTGATTCGTTTCTTTCTGTGGCCAATGCTAGTGTTGAACATACGCATGTTGATTGGACATGGTTTTGGGCAGGAAGATTCATTTTTAGAGGGATGGATCCCTTTCAGCTTCAGAATCCTTGAAATGAGACAACAAAAAGGAATGCAGATCCTTGACTCTGTTCGTAAAACAGTTTTGCGAAGGATATGAAATATCATATGAGCACATATATCAATCTCAACATCAGCAATCAGATCATGAAGGAACAATGCACGTCCGAGGTTCATATACCCTGTGCTGGATAAGGGATACAGGTTGTGAAACATAACAATCGTAAGCACTCTCAATTTTGGAGGAAGAGATGAAACACTGACTGAGTTCCCATTTGAGGAAAATTTCAGATCTTTTCAAAGAACAACTTTAAGTAATTCCTCATTTGGATGTAGATCATCATAAACTGATGAGACCCCAAGTATTGGCAGGTTAATGTGCAGAATCTCTACTAAGTATGTGGGAGAGACTGAGAAACTTTTTCCTCTAACCCAGCACTTAAGTTCATCTCCATCGACAATTGCATTGGCATAAAATTCTTTTACTCGATTTTCATATGCATCATCAAGGTTGGAGAGGAGATAATTCCAATCCTTGTGGGCAAACCATTAAGGAATGTTGGTGTCAAAGAGAGAATGTTGGTCAAAGACTCTTTCAATTAGTGGTGAAGCCTTTTTGAAGTAATTTTCATAAATCTGAAAAGCAGCATACGATCGGAACTTGTTCGGATCGAACACATCGGATGGGGAACGAGTCCTTTTTAGTGTAGGGGAGAAATCATCAATTTCAATGACAGGTTCCTTCCTTTTACTACTACCTCCTTTTACAGCTGATCTCTTGAGTGGGGACATTCTGACACTGCAACATGATGTAACACACACAAGAGACACCAGACAAGACACCAAACATTATTAGCAAAAAGTTAGTTTCACACCATGAATATCGAAGAAAACCTAATCTTTGAGGGTTAGTTCAAATCATGACAATGAGAATGTGTAAATACCCAATAACCAAATTAGGTACACAAGATAGAGAAAAACAGTGTATATAACATCACAAACAGACATTATAACCAGTACATCAGAAACCCATGTTCAAACATGATAAACCACAAACCACAATAAATCTCCATAAAATAGGAAAAGATGCCCAAAGCAGTAGGTATGAAGGTAAAGAGAGAAAACCCATATCTTTTTGGTGAAGATTTGAGAAGAAACGATGCAGAAATGGATGATTTTCAAAGAAATACTCTGAGTGTTTGTGAGAGTGAAATGGGAAAGACAATGAACAGTCACAATAAGGGCGAGGGAAAAACTGAAAATCATTTGAGATTGTCTTCAAAACGCAAAACACGCGTTTTTCGTGACTGGATCAAGTCGCCAATAAGTTACCAGGGTAAGCCGTGAAACACTATGAAGCAAGGTTCTTGAGAAATCTTCTAAGTGTTTTTCGTGACTGGAAGATCTACCCGCGATAGAGTTGCGATATGAGCCGCGAAAATCTCTGTGTACTCTTCGCAATTGGACTTTCTACCCGCGAACAAGTCGCCATATTGAGCCGCGAAATATGCAAAAACACAAATTTTGAAAAATTTCTAAGTCTTTTCGTGACTGGGATGCTGACCCGCTAGTGACCCGCGAAAACTCTCGGAGTGAGCTTCGCGACTGAAGTATATGACTGGACCTACTAGCGACCTAGTCGCCAAAACAGGGCAACACTGTTTTTGAAAATTTCGACTATTTTGTAAAAACAAAACACTTTCCAAAAACAAACTAAAACACTCAAAAATCTTTTTGTATTGTTTCAACACAGATTGAGCTTGANTCAGCCTAGAACCTTTGAGGTATGTTTTTGTTGAGTAGCATGACTCTTGCCATCTCTTGAATCACCCGGTTCTTTCTTTCAACCACCCCATTTTGTTGTGGAGTCTTTAGAGCTGAAAATTCCTTCTTGATACCATGCTCTTCACAAAAAGCTTCAAATTTAGCATTCTCGAATTCCTTCCTATGATCACTTCTGATCTTAACTATGGGAACTCTTTTTTCATTCTGCAGTCTCTTGCACAATCTTTGCATTTTATCACATGTTTCGGACTTTTCTCTAAGGAATTCCACTCAAAAGTACCTTGAGAAATCATCGACTACTACCATAATGTATCTCTTTCCTCCTAGGCTTTCAGTTCTTATAGGCCCCATTAAATCAACGTGAAGAAGCTCCAAACATCGTGAGGTAGCAATCACATTCACCTTGTGATGGTTTGCTTTTGTTTGTTTTCCCATTTGACATGCTCCACATATAGTCTTCTCCACCTTTCCAAACTTTGGGAGTCTCTCAACCGCCTCAAGTTTAGAGACTTTACATACTTGTTTGAAGTTTGCATGTCCAAACCTATGATGCCAAAGTTTCAGCATATCAACACGAGCACTTCTACACGAAATAGGTGCTGTTGGAACTACTCCATAGCAATTATCGGTAATACTATTTCCCTCCAAGACTTGAGTCCCTTTTTCATCAATGATTATGCACCCCTTCTTTGAGAATTGGACAAGAAAGTCTTCATCACATATTTGAGTGATACTTAGGAGATTTGCCTTCAGTCTTTTGATGTATAGCACTTCGTTTAGTAGAGGTAATCCCGGTATTTCAACCGTCCCTTTCCTGAGAACTTGAGCATGACTCCCATCACCAAAAGTCACATAATCATATACTTTCTCTTTAAGAGTTTTAAACAGTGATTTATCTCCTGTCATATGACGAGAACATCTACTGTCAAGGTACCATAAGCAAGAGTTAAATACCTTTAATAAGGTGTGCACAAACATGTAAGCATGAGACAAGCATTCTTGACCATCAAACAAAAATTCCTTGTTATTTTCCATGCTTTTCCAGATTGAATTTTCTTTTTCAGATTATCAACCTTTTCACATAATGTTCTATTTCTTCTTTTGTATTTCTCAATTAAGAGTTAGACTCACATAGACTATTGTGTAGAATGTGGTTCTTATTTTCAAAGTATTTCAGCATGTGAATGAACATCTTAGCATGTTTCCTGGATTTAATTAACTTTAAGCGTTCATTTTTAGAATACCCTTCAAACATACTCACAGAGTCATTATCACAAACACCTAAACCACAATTCGGCATGACCCTTTTTACAGCTACATCCATAGCCAGGGGATTTAGGATCGCACTCAGGTAATCAAACCACAAAAGTGCACCCACTCTGATACCAATTAAAAGTTCAATATGTGTATAAAACACCCTTGAACGTTTAGACCCCAAATTAAAAAAAAAAAACCAATTCAAGCTTATTATCAAACAATTTATGTGCGGAACATGAAATAAGCAATCACAGAATTATAACTAATTATGCCAAATATAAACACATTCAACAGTAAATATAAGGCAAAATAAAGGGAAGGAAGATGAAACACAGACAACAACGATGTGTTATCGAAGAGAAATCGAAGTCCTGACGTAAAACCTCTCCGCCGCCCTCCAAGGGTCAAATAATCCACTAAAGAATGTAGTTGGGATACATGAACAGCAGAAACCTCCAAGCTAATTTACCCAAGTACCTAAACCCTCTAAGCTTCTTGCTCCAACAAGACGCGAACCTATTTCTTCTTTAGCTTCCGGCTACTAGACCATAGCATCAACCAATGTATATTGGTTCTTCCAAACTGCTTCCCTTAGCATTAAATGAACCTTCATAGACGTAAGTGTGGTGAGATAAGGATTTGGTCAATGACCTCTCAAGGGTATGACAATGGAGAGGAAGAGAGTAAAGGAATTTGTAGAGTCTTTAAGATAAAGATTTGGGATGAGGCAATCTTGTTTTTCTCTAGGGTTTCTCTCACAAAATTCTCTCTGGAAGCACTTTCAAATCAGTGGGTATAAGGGTCTATATATAGTGGTTTGTGTTTGAAATACGAAGAGTCAGTTTTTGCCAAACAGGGCTAATTGGTGGCTTGACCTCGCGGCTTGTCCAAGTTGCGAGTTCAAGTCGCGACGTAACGGCCTAGCCAGTCTGGGACTTTTGTCCTGTAGTGTAACAGCTGGCGCGACCCTTCAGCTCCCCTGTGTGCTTCTTACGTGCCTGCATTTGGCGGCTTGCTAGTCACGAGTCAGCTGCGAGTCCTAGCCGCGAACCCTTGCTTTTTTGCACATACTTGAGCTTTTCTTCACCTCTTCTCACACACTACCCTTACAATAATCCCACTTAAATACAGGGTTACTAAGTGCTAAATTACAAGCAAATTGGCACGGAATAAAGCCAACAAGATGGTTGATAAATTTCAACCTTACAATAGCATTAGTGACTATTACATCCCACACTACCATGGCTATAGCTCAACTACCGACATGTTTTGAATAAGTTTTTTGGACCAGAACTTTTCTTGGTTCAAAATAAGGACTTGGGTTACCTCCAGTAATGTATTGGAGTTCATATGATATGGATACATATTTAATTTTTACTGTGTGTCGGTTTTAATGCACTGGAGTCAAATTTTACTCTCATGTGGCATTTGGTACGATGTAATGTTTTAGGATTTCTAAGAATGTTTAAAGATTCTCATGTTTTGTTGCAAATTACGCCAGGGCATCAGATGCTAGGGAATTTGAATTCCCCCTTTAAACCTTGCAAAGTAGGAATGTTGATTTCTTTTAAAATAGGTGAGTATCTAGATTCCCAAACTTAAAGGAAATTGTATTTTTTATAAAGAGAAATGATATGTCTACAACATTTTTACAACAAATCTTAAGTGGCAGGTTGTTACTAGTTGTTATTGTTGAGGCAAAAAAGTAATCTTAGTGTTAGTTTTCAATTTGAACCAATAATAACTAACCACCTGTAATTTGTTGTAAAAATGTTGTAAAATTGTTGTAGGCGCAGCATCTCTCTTTTATAAATTGACAATTTTAACAATTTTCTTTATTATTTAAGTAATTAAGATAAAATATAAAACAAATCATCAATATATTTTCCCTTGTCTTTATCTTTTCTCGCCAAAATAACATAAACATGATAGACAATTCTATTGATATATTCTTTAAGAAAGTTCTATTTAGGTTTCATGTGTGAAAAAAAAAAAAAAAAGTTTGAAGGAAACCCTCTATTATTGCTAGGTTACTTTTGCTATTGTGTGTATGTTGCTCAATAAATTATTAATAATTTATATTTTATTTTTCATTATTTATTTAGAGGAAGATTTTTTTTTAAAGAACTTTGTAGTTCACATTCAAATTTAAGGATAAAATGGAGAAAATAAATATGTCATCTAAAATTTCTGGGAATAAACCAAACATTATTATCTCACATTCCTAAGAATTTTAAGAGATTCCCAATGAAACCAAACATAGGAATAGCTATATTCCTAGGCATCCAGATTGCAAGAAATCACATTCCTAAGTATCTGAATGCTAAAAGTAATTTGTATTCTCTCGTACCAAATGCCACATCAAAATAATTATAGATGTTTGGAAAATGTCTCATCATTGCAATCAATGCCAAAATGAATGGCCGGTAGGATCAAAGACCAGCCGCCTCTTTTGAATTGGCACAATCCAATAGATTATTTGTGATTTTTTAGACTAAATTAAAAAAAAAAAAAAAAAGATACGATAGAATTTTAAATTTTAAATTTATAGCGTGTGTTCATGATGTTTGCTTTTTATCATAGTTTTTTATGTAGGTGGGGACATTAAATTTCAAATCTCTTATTTGACTACGAAAGACTTTATTTGTTGAACAAACTAAAGCTGCATATCTCTTTAAGACATTTTGCCTCTGGATAAATAGAAGTTATAGATCTGCTCATAATATCATGCAATTTAGGAAGAAATATGCAAATATCATTTATCCCAAGGAAATATACAAATATTGTGGCTCAACTATGACCATGAGGCATAATCACCAAAAAGTTCCAACAACTAGGAAGTGCAGCGTTGGTCGCTGAGTCAGTAATCACCTTTTAATCAACAATGGAGATGTTAACACTTAACAGGGACAGGCTTAGTTATCAAAGGGTGTCCCCTTGGCCATCATAATTGCTAATGGACTTGGAACCGTTGCCATTTATTGGAATGGCAACATGAAGGCATTGTTTCATTTCTTGTAGAACACGGAACCTTTTTCATTTATATTTTTTGGATAGGATAACAAATAAATATTAGGATAAATTAAATGGAATGGTTTCAAAAGTTTCAAATTACCTCTGAGTGTTGGACTTATACAAATTAAATCTTATAATTAGTAGGAAAATCAAACTTTGAACTATTAAAATCATGTCTATCAATTTAAATCTTCTTTCTCAAAAAAAATTTAAATCTTGGAATTTTTCAGGTTACATTTGGTTGTGTTTGATTATCGAGTTCAATTGAAAGGTTTGAGGCAATACAATTTTAAAAGTATAGGGTTCCATTTGAAATTAACGAAACTATAGCCAATAAAGTTTAATTTAATTGTCTTAAACTTTAAAGTTTTAATTTGAAACTTTTGTAACTATAGGGATTAATTTGAAACAACCATTTTATAAGATTCAAATTTATTTTGCCTCAATTTCAAAATCTATACAAAGTAACAAATATTTCAAGTTGTGGGGGGAGATAATATTGTGGGGAAACAACAATTGATCTTAATATAACATGTAGAGATATCACTTAATCTACAACCTTAAATCTAACATTTTATTTGTAAGAAGTGAAATGAATGAATAGGAAATAGAACAAAAACGATTTTTTTTTTTTTGGGAATTTAGTAAGAAAAATTGAAATGGTTATGAGGTAATGCAAATTTCATTCCATCCCCTCCTAATTTTATTTTTTGAAAAATGAGATGAACACTTGTTCCCTTATAAAATATAAGTCAAAACCAATTTTATCCCATTTTGAAACAAGACAATTAAAAGATGAAGGGTATAATGGGGACATCATATGTTTCTTTTATTTTGTTCATTCTTTTATGAACTTCCAAACATGCTGAAAACAATTACACCATATTTCATTCTATTTGATTCCTTTATGATCTACCTATTTTATTCTATTCTTTTATATACTTACAAACATAAAAGGTAAAAGTTTGGCCGAATTATATTAATTTTTTTTATAAGGACATCAATCACATCACTAATGGATAAGTTACTTATTTTTCTTCCATGTTACTTCCATCCATATATGAATACCCAACACAAACAATTCTTACATTTATTTCAGCATCCTTGACTTATTAAACAATTAAAATCTGTAGTTCTTCCTCATAATTCAGTAATTCCCAAAGTAAACATGATTTCAAATCAAAGTGAACTAGAATTCTTTAAATCAATTCATCAGTTATGACACCAGATCTTCTTATTTTTTTCTTGGGACTCCTCAAGCTTTTTTGAACATTTTTTTATTTTGCAATAGACTCAAAATTTAAATCATTCTATGAAGAAGATTTTCCACAAATACCATGCATAACACAATCCCAACTCCCTCTAGCAGCAGCAGCATCAGTGATAGCAGCAGTGCCTTGCACCTTGCACTACCTGAGCTTAACTTATATATTGTCAAAACCATAAAGAGCAAAGACCAGCCAACTCTCTTGTATTACCTTTATGGCTTTATCCAATATACTATTTGAGATCTTAATCCTAATCTGGTTTAGCATTTAGAGACAAATTCTGTCATCTACTTTGGTTGGATCAGATGTTTTTTAATGGGATGTGGCAGCACATCAATGATACTGGAACTCATGGTAATTTATGAGAAGCATTATATAACTCTAAACCATCTATAAATTTAATTTATATACCAATCTTGCCACACAAATATATCAAATCCTACAAGCACAATAGCAGTGGCTACCCCCCCCCCCCCCCACCCACAAAAAAAAAAAAAAAAAAAAAAAAACAGTAAGTTCAAACAAATGGATAAACACTTTTTTGTCAGTATACTCAACCTTTTTTTTTTTGAGAATTGTCAGTATACTCAACCTGAAGATAAGTCATAAAGAAATGATATCCATAACATTTCTTCATCTTCTAATGGATTAAGAAAATGCCAAGATATCAATCAAAGGTCAAAGTACAAAAAGAACATAAGCAATCACATCAAACTGAAGATAAGTCAGTTTCTTATCTATACAAACCAAAGGTAGGTGTGGTAAGCCCAACCCTCAAACCTTTGTAAGCGCTGAGTGGAATTTTAAAGTGACGGCAATTTTTTAAATAGAAAATAAAATCCACTAAGATGGATTCAGTGGACTGCAGAATTCAGAAGATGAGTGCAACACTCCACTAAACCACTTATGCCTGAAGAGTCAAAAGGTGTGGAGGTCAGAGGCTTAGAGACGTTGACAAATGGAAGTGTAATAAAGTCATTATAGTGCTTTTCACACTTGCTATGGCCTAAATGACATGAGATAATTGCTTGTAAGATGGGTCAAGGGCATTCTACGAAATACGTTGTCTTCCAATTTAGGTGTTTATTTCTGCGTCTTTCTTTGACCTTAATATACTACAAAAGATGACATCGACTACGCATTATGTTAATGGTAAAATGAACCTAATCCGCATTATATCAATGTTGAAGATTGGCACTATCTATAGTTTGACTTTGCTGAATGTAGTGTGTGCAATAACAGACATGGTGGCCCTTATGGCTTGTTTGGAAGTTTAGAGAGGGAGGAGAGTAGAGGGGAGTAGAGGAAAGGGGAGTAGTGGGGAGGAGAGTAGAGGATAATGATTCACCACCACCTTATTTGGATGTTTTTAAAATTAGTAAGGGGAAGGGACTAATTAGCCATTCCCCTTGTGTAATTTTGTTAATATAATAAGGATAAATTAGGTAATTTACTTGGTCAATAGTTTATGTACTCTACTCCCCCTCCAAATCTCTCCAATTTGGGGGAATTAAAATTGAGAGGCTAGAGGGAGTCCAAACCCCTCCAAACTCCTCCAAACCCCTCCCCCTCATTCTTTAAAAAACTTCCAAATAAGGTAATTGCATTACTCTCCCTCTCTCTACTCTACTCCCCCTCCTTTTTTAAACATCCAAACATGCTATTAAATAGACAATTCCCTGTATCTTTAAGAATTATATCTTCAGTTTTATGGCTGTGTGTGAATAAGCACGTATATCAATTGGAAATATGTAATGGTAGAAAATGCATATCTAATGAAGAATACTTTGTCAATCCTATCTCTTCCTACCTCTACTTCTGCTAATGAAAGCTCGAACTGGGATAAAAATAAAAATAACCAATTTACTACAATATGTAACATGACAGCAATTATGTCCATTAAGTGTTAGTATGTAAAACCTGTTTAAAGCTTTAAGAAACTGCCGAATAGATCGAACTTCACTCTTTTTTGTAGAAGTCATTTTAAAGATAGTTATTTCCCCTCCTAAATTTCTGAGTTTAAATATAGAATATGGAAACAACTGCACTCTTTTTGCAGCTACAATGTTTGACAGAATCTGATGGTCTAGGAATCAAACTATCTTTGAAGTAGCCTCACCTGATCCTTGAAGAATGCCAGATAGGGCCAAAAAATCATTTAGGAGGACGCCTTAGATCGGAAAATCTCAAACTCTACTGTTCCTACAACTTGGACGACTCCACAGCTATGATGGTTTAAAGTCAATTTTGATGTTGCTATTCAGCCAAACAAATCCACTTGTGTTGCAGTGTGTCTTTTCTAATACAAAACTGATGCCTTCCCTTGACCCTCTCCTTGGTGAAGCAAATGCTGCAACCTATAGCTGCTCACCACAAGCTCAATTATCAATTATGTGAAGTTTGAAGTTGATGCTATGTCTTCCTCATCCTCCAATCCAGATTTAGCTTATATCCTTGATGAATTCAAATCTGTTCTCAATTCATTTTTGTGCTGGGACTTTGTTTTTGTCCGTAGGCATGTATATTATCTTGCTCATAACATTCGCTGGGCGATTTTTTTTTTTTATGTGGGGTGGCCCCCTTACTATCTCTTCTCCCCTCTTGGGACCACTCTTGGAGGATCAAGATGGGCCAGTACCTCTTCCCCCCACTCCTTTATGTATTTTACTTCAAAAAAATGCAGAATAGAACTTGGTGGGCTTCCATTATGTTTTTATTTGTAAGAATTTGAAGAAAATATGGGCTATATTTATCATATCACAACTTGTATCCTTTCTCAAGTTCCCAAGTTTTTGTTTTAATCTTTTTTCTCTTGAAAATCACACACAGAGTAAAACCTAATCATCATTGTTTTTGAGCCCCAACATTACAGAACTCCAGCACTTACAAGTAACAGCAATGTTTCTTCAACATGTTATTTTATTGACCTTTCTGATTTATTCAATGTAGCAAGTAAAAACTAGACAAAGAGGAATATCACATATGCATGATGTATGTACAAGCATGTGTTTTAGTCTTGCTAATGAACCATCATTGAAGATTGCTAATGAGCTCTAGCTCTATTGACACTTCCTCTCCTTGCAAGTGTGAAAAATATGAGATTGTGGGTTCAAGACCCACTGAGTGCGTTTGTAACTAATCTATTAAGAAGACGTGTTAATTTACTCAAGCTATAATTATAAACTGACTCACTCATGTGAAACCTCAATCAGAGCAATGCAAGGTTTAGATTTACAATTTTTGTTTTTTCTTGTTCAATGTACATATATAAATACTATTAACATACATTGAACGATTAAGTGAGATCAAGTCTGAGCAACACATACTCCCAAGAGCTAAATTTTCATTCAACAATGCGAACATATAAAGACTAAACTCTCAATTTACAATTTAGTCACAACATAATCTAGATATACACACGTAAATTGTGGGAAAGATTAATGTAGCTCTTTGCCTGATCATCTTCTAAGTACTAACATCAATAACCTCAAATGCAAAGTGAGACAACATTACCATCACTCAGCTTGCACAAAATGGACGAAAACATCACCAATCTCATTGCTGCTAAATTCATCTGGTATAGACCCTTTTCCTTAAGAAGCTGCTAAATTAAAAATGATTCAACTTCCACTCCATTATCCTTACAATTCAAGTCATTCCGGCCATTCTTGATTTAGAATTCGTAACTTCCATCTTCTTGCAAATTCATGTCAAAAACATCATCAGACTGTGAATCTCTCAACCCCAACAAACCATTACCCTGAACATTCCGTCTAATGGGGCCCTTTTCTCTCTGTTTTCTATCAAAACCAATATCATAAACATCATCAGACTGTGAAACTCTCAACCCCAACGAACCATTACCCCGAACATTCCGTCTAATGGGGCCCTTTTCTCTCTGTTTTCTATCAAAACCAATATCATAAACATCATCAGACTGTGAATCTCTCAACTCCAACGAGCCATTACCCCGAACATTCCTTCTAATAGGGCCCTTTCCTCTCTGTTTTCTGTCAAAACCAGCTTCCCCTGACTCCAACCCACCGGAACCAATGGGGCCCTTTCCTCTCTGTTCTCTATCAAAACCAGCTTCCCTTGACTCCAACCGACCGGAACCATTCGAACCCACATCCTGAAACCTATTCCTATTCACATTCTTTCTCAATTTCCCATTACTTCTCTTCCCATTTTGCCTATTCACACCCGATAACTCCAAACTATCTTTCTGATACGAACTCTCCGAATCCAATAAATTCTGACCCTTCTCCTCCTTTAATTCATCCAACCCACCATTTCTTTGATAAGGTTTGATACTATGAACAACCCCTTTAGGGAAAAATCTAGCTGAGGGTAACTCATCCACAGTCTCAAACAACTGAGGCCCATCTCTCTCAGTCCACAAATCGAACCCACCAGGCCTTTGAAACCTATCAGCCAAGACTTTCACTTGTTCATCAGCGCCAACGGAGAGCAAGTTAGGGGCTCTCTCGACAACTTCCCAAGGCCTCTCGAGCTCTGACACAGCAGCCTTGAGCTCTGCTCGCTTTCGCATCTCGTAAATATTGCGCTCGCGAGCGAGGCGAGCCTTGAGGAGCTGCCTGGCTTTCTTTGCCTGCATTCGCTTCCATTGCCACTTTGATACGCCACCTGGGTAGGTTCTGGGACCCCCTCCCATACGAATAATCGTCGTTTTGGGCGGGATGGGTTGGGAGTAGAGTGAAGGGTTATAGGTTTTTGGGTGGAGGAACAACTTGGTTGGAGCTGAACCTGTCAAAGAATTTGAGAATGAGAGTGTTTGGATTTGAAGGATTGACATTTTTCTTAAACCAAAAAAGAAAAAAGAAGAAGAAAAAATTGTTGTTGCTGTGATTTCTATGTTGGGTTTTACAGTGATTCTATTCTATGACTACGAACGGTTTAGGAGTTGGGAATGAAAGCAAAGAAGAGAAAGATAGTGGAGTTTGTGGTTTGTGTGAACAACGTTATCTGCAGACTAATGCTATCTTGGGTCATTTCTAACTAATGGGTTGGGCCTACTCGTAACAAAGGCATCTGGGCTTCTATCAATAAAGGTAGGCTTTTACGTTTTAGAGGACTCATAGAGAATCCAAATTAGATTTCAATCATGCTCTCAATTTGCGCGAGGTGTTTCATCTCATTTGTAATTTTGTATCTAGCCAATTATTAAGTGTAAAAATTAAAAAGTTAAAATTTAATTAAATTTTAAATTAAATTTTAATTAAATTCTAATTTTTTGTCATGTGTTTATCTAATTTTTTAATTTTTGTGGTAACTGAATTATTGGATGCAAAAAATAAAGAACCTAAATCCAATTTAAAAATGGTGTAAGTTAATACCATGCATAATTTTAATTTCTTTTTAAAAGATGTATAATTTGAATCGTGTAGTTGTGATTATTTTTAATTGTTTCTATGGATATGAATAGAATTACACACTAGTATACTAGTATATATTAATAGCTAAAATTTAAAGAAAATCTAATTAGATTTTAATTGGATTCTCAATTTTGCGTCACATGTCCTATTTAATTTTTAATTTTATGTCAAGCAAATTATTGAGTGTAAATATTGAAGAGTCCAAATCAAATTAGATTCAAAATTGAATTTCAATTGAAGTCTAATTTTTCGCCATATGTCTATTTAAGTTTATAATTTTGTGGCAAATGACTTATTAAGTGCAAAAATTGAAAAGTCTAAAACTAATTAAATTTTAAATCAGATAAATAAGTAAATAAATCATATATATATATATATATATAATATGAAAAACCATTAAATATTTTAAAAATATATGGTTTAAAAAAAATGTAAGCTAATACAATATATAATTTGAACTTCTTAAAAAAAAAAATGTACAGTTTGAATCGTATAATTGTGATTATTTTTAATTGTACCATTACATATGTACAAGGCTACACACTTATTGTTATATAATAGAATATGATCACATTTTAGCCAACTAAGTTCAAAATTTACACATTAGCTAAATTGACACCTCCCCATGCACAAAGTGCTTGGGGGTTTAGGAGGAAAAGGGTTCGAGCTGTAGGGTTAGCAGCATGTTGTAATTATTTTTCAAAAAAAAGTTGTGTAAAAATATATAATTGTTACTGTAATTGTGTAAATTTATAATGACACTATTCATTTTGCATTTAGTTTTTTGTTCTTATGCTACATATCACATAGGTGAAAGAAGAGAGCAAATGAAATGTAATGTAAAATATATAATCTTATGTGTGATGGTTTGAAAAGTTAGTATGTAAAAAAAAAAAAAAAGTAGGTTTTAATGCTAACAAGCCCGAAATTTTTGTACCAATGGATGCTTATACTGTTAGCCGTTGGCTTGTGACTTCTCAGTTCTCAGTTGAAGCCTCCACTTGAATGCACGTGCAAATCGCCAATTAAGTTGGGCATTGGGTTTGAATATCACCAAATGATGAACTGGCATAGTATTTCCAGCCAAGAATTCCTGTTTAAAATTGAATCAACAACCCATTGCATACAATACCATAATGCCAGAGACAGCAAACCAACTGAATCAAATGGTGCCGTACGATGGTCTCTTCACTCGTTAGGTGTCAAAAACAATTATTAATTGTTTCCTAAACTACAGGCATCATATGGAGTTCCCTCTATTTAATTGTACAATTTTAATAATTATAATTAGCATCTTGTTAGCTTAAGAGTTATGAATTCTGCATCATGTCTGTAATTTCCAAAACAGTTCCATAAATATAGGTTCTAGATCCCAATATGTCTATTAATGTTTACTAACTTAATCAAAAAGATAATTCTGTAAAAATATCAGTATGATGCATAGCCACAGACATATATATAATATAAAGGAAACATATTTTTTACATTTCTTTTGTTTAGTTGAACATGGTGAGTGGTGAGATATGTCTTGGCATGTTTTCAGCATGTAGCTCTACAATGCTTGAGCTAATCAAGCATTTCAAATTCAGTGTCTGGTTAGAGTTTAATTTGCTTGTGTTGTTTATGGATAATATATTTGACAGAGAAAAAAAATAAAGATATTTACAGACAATATCTACGGTCACGATTCTTCAAGTTAACCATGTTGTTACAAAGTTAAGAAACCATTTTGGAAAAAATGTTTTTGCTATTACGTGAGAGTAGGCATGCTCAAGTTAATTCAGAGTCTAGTGAGAGTTTGATTTCCTTGTGATGTTTGCACTTTGCAGATAATGAATTGGCCAAATGAAGAAAGATGATTACAGACAATATCTATTGTTGTGATTCTTCAGGTTAACAACATGTTTTTACAAAAACTAATAAGGAACCTTTTTGCTTTTGATTATCAACAGTGCCGATAATTACTTTGAAGAAAATGAAGAAAGTGTTTAATGCTGACGACAAGGGAACCATGGTGTGTTCGTGTTCATCCTTGCCTTGGCAAGCTTTTTCCCCCTAGCTGCTCCTTTTCCTTACTTTGATTATTAGATAGCTAGCCACGTCATCTTTGAATGTGCCAAGAGCTTTGATTTAGCCATGTAACGAAGTTCGGTAATTCAGATAACGACAATGACCAAAATAAAACATTATTGACAAACTCAATGACCAAAACCAAACTTTAAGAAACTCAAGGACCAAAATAAAAGTACCCAAAATGTGGGCACCATAAATACACTTCTGGCTTTTTTAAATGGGTGTGAGTTGATTATATTTAATCCATTGGATAAAAAGGCAAATGAAAAATATTATTGTTGAGCTTTCATTCCAAGTTGGAGTAGGAACATATAAAGTTCAATTTCATAATAATCTAGGGCTGTCCACAGGTTGGTCTGGATCGAGTTTGTGCCTAACCCGCAACCGACCCAATCAAATCGGGTGGAGAAGTTCTAGACCCGGCGTTGATCACGAATCGCCACAAGTCAAGTCAAATCGGGCTCAGGTGGATGGCAGTCGGCTTTGATTTCAACCGAAATACAAAGATCAAACACTAAAGTTTGATTCTTGAAGAATAAAATCAAGAGATCTACAAATCCAAAGAACAAAAACAACAATAGATAGCAATTTCACAGATAACTGAACCTAAGAGACGAAATAGAAAGATCAAACTTGAGAGATGGAGTCGATGGAGGCGAAGACGAGCTGACAAAGTTGTGGTTGAAGAGCAAAGATTGATGATGAAGAGTGGAGATTGACGATGAAGAGTAGAGATTAACGAAGAGCAAAGATCAGCGAAGAGTAGAGATTGGCAAAGAGCAGAGAGATTGTGAGACGAGAGAGTGAGAGTAGAGAACTGATAGTGAGTTATTAAAAACAACATTTAACCCATTTATATCACAATTGGGTCCAGTGGCTCAGGTTTTGGAGGAAGAGACCCGCACTCGACTTGCAGGAATTGATTTTGGAAAGTAAGGACTTGCTGTCAACCGTTGGAATAGTTAGATTGGGCGGCAGATAGTTTGGGTCCGATTGGTTTGGCAGAGTGGGCCAGTTCTGTGGGTTGTTTGGATAGCCCTAATAATCAGTGTACTCATTATCTTCAAGGAAAGTCACATAAACTTTCTTTATTGCTTTTGCACCTTTAGAACTAGTCCATAGATGTATGGGGAGCTAGTCCTATTGTTTTTATCACTGGTGTAAGATATTATGTCATTTTTGTTGATCATTACATAAGATTCACATGGTTCTTTCTATTGAAGAATAAATCTCAAGTCTTGAATTCATTTGTTCATTTTGAATCTACTATGGAAAATAAACTTGGTCACAAAATCAAAGCACTTCATACATATTGTGAAGATGAATTTAACAAGGAATTGAAATTATTTTGTTCCTCTCATGGTATAATTCACCAATTCATGTACCCTCACACACTAGAACAAAATGGTGTAGCTAAACTCAAGCATCAACACATCATTGAAACCTCTCCTACTCTTATTTCCCAATCTGATGTTCATTTGTCATATTGGGCATTTGTCTTCACCATTTCCATTTTCCCCATAAATAGAATTTCTTCTCATCCTCACACTTTAAATCTACTTGGGATTTACTGTTTCACACTGTTCCTGACTACACTACCTTTAGGACGTGTTATTTTTCATGAAAGAGTTTTTCCATTTCTTTCTCCTCCTCTAAATCATTTCAATTCTTTGTCTCTTGATCCATTTACTCTTACACCCACTTGGCTTCATTCTTCCTTAACTTTTCATCCTTGCATTATTGTTACTGTTCTCTTATATTCCACCACAATATGGTCGTCATTCTACAAATTCCAACTCATCTCTATCCCTTCAATCTATTCCTATAAATTCCCATTCTCTTGTTTCTACTCCTAGCATATCACCTACTCCTCCACCTTCTTCCCTCACTCCAACCTCTATTCTTACAGCTCATAAGTCACCTACCACTTCTGTTTCAGTAGTTACTATGGGCCTATTTGGTAGTAGCTTTCAAGTATTGTTATTCAAAATAATGTTAAAATTATGATTTAAAAAAGTGTTGTGAAAATACATATTTAAAATATTCATAATGTAAAAAATGTGTTTGGTACCATGTTTCAAACAACATATTTTAAAATGTGATATAATTATGTGTTTGATATGTGTATGTATTTTTTTTTAAGCAGTAACTTTCTAACAAGTACAAATTTTTTTATTAATATTTATTAGAAGAGTACACGTGAGAGAGGAGGGAGGAAAGTAGTGAAAGAAAAAAGAAAAAGAAAAAGAAAAAGAAAAATATGAGGTGTGCATGTGAGAGAGGGAGATGTTGTTATGTTAAGTGTTATCAAGTGGGTCTCATATTTTTCTAAATATTTACAAAAGTGTTATTGAGTAATGTTATTTGAAAATTGAAAACTAGTAGGAGGAATTTTTTAAATTCAGTATTTAAATACTGTAAAATGAGAAACGTAACTCAAACACTCTTAAATAAAATCTCTTTCCAAATGCCTTTTTTTTTTTTTATTGGCTCATCGCTTTCAGTTTTTAAATACTAAAAAATGTTGTTTGAACTACCTTACCAAATAGACACTATATCACCTAAACCACCCCACCTGCACCTGACATTAATAACCATGCTATGCAAACTAGAGCCAAATCTTGCATCTTTAAAAGGAAGCTAATCCTTCATACCACAGTTCTAGATCCCTTGCAAATTGAACCCTCTACATTAGACAACAAATCTGGAAATTAGTACCTCCTCCTCCTAACACCAATGTGGTTGGTTGCAAATGAGTGTAAACCTTATTGATATAGTGACTATATACAAAGCTCATTTAGTGGCTAAAGTAATTACAATAGGCTAGCTTAAACTATGATGAAACATTCAATCCTGTTGTTAAATCTTGTTAGACTCATCCTAGGCATTGCAGCTCATTTATATGATCTTTATGATTTCACTGGCTTTCTCAAAGAGAATGTCTACATGCAACAACCCCAAGGTTTCATTGACTCCTCCACAACTCAGTTTGTTTGTAAACTACACAAAAGTATCTATGGTTTGAAATAAACCCCTAGGGCTTTGTTTGAAAGATTCACAAGCCACTTATTGATCATTGGCTTTCAAGCTTTGTGAAAACCTGGAAACTAGAGGATGATTCTAGAGAAAACTGGAAGAACACACAGAGAGAAAGAGAATTTCTTTACACTAAAAATGAGAAAATGAAAGTAAGTGACTACAAGCTTTGCATTTATATACAAAACTGAGCAACAGATTTTAGGCGAGAAAAGAAACTAACTTCCCTTCAAACACAGAACAAATAACCTTATGACATTTGTCCCTAATTCTAACTAACATACACTTAATCTCATGTGACACTCACATGCCTTATTTAACTTCTCAAAACTACAAGCAATCTATTTATTAATTGTTTAACCCAAAATGCTGCCATTTTGTTATATGTCTTCTTTCTTTCCTTAAACCTGTTGTTGTCGTTTAAGCTCTTCTTGTTCTTCAACTTCACTGACTTCATACCTCCCTTCTTCATACCTTCCTTCTTTAATTCCCTACATTTGCTTGGACCTGATTCATTCTTGACAGTCTGCTTCTCAACCCTTTTCTTATCAAGCTTCAATGGAAAATCCCACCATGTTCATTTACAAGTCTCATTTCACTATTCTTTTTCTCATTGTCTATGTAAATGACATAACCAACGCAGGAAATTTGAATTCTAAAGTCACTAATCTCAGCAAGAATCTTCCCATGGATGTTGAACTCAAATATTTAGCCCCTCTAACCTATTTCCTTGGTTTTCAAATTAAGTACACTCCTCATAGTTTCTTTATCCATCAGACCAAATGCTCTAGCTAATTAGGTACAAGCTTAATTAGTTACTTTAGTTAGTTATTAGATGATAAGATCAGATAAGGCTAAGGATGCATGTATAAAAGTTGTAGTCATGTACTCTGTAACTCATTGAAATAGAATGCAACTACTTACAGATTTATTCATGCAAAGAAATCATTGGAAGGCTGGTTCCCTCAAAAAACTACTACGATAGTGAGATTGAGAGTTGAGAGAGTTAACAAGTTTTTGTCCCGATATGTGGTGCATTTTATTGTTAGTTTCCTCTAATATTTCAATAATTTTCCTTCTAAAAAAACATAATCTTTAGTGTTCTATTTTATAAACAAAATAGAAAGAAA
Source organism: Quercus suber (assembly GCF_002906115.3). NCBI lineage: Eukaryota > Viridiplantae > Streptophyta > Magnoliopsida > Fagales > Fagaceae > Quercus > Quercus suber. The sequence goes on from NW_027069971.1 coordinate 474,466, forward strand.
ATAAGATTTGTGTAGTGATTTGATCATATTATATGTGTTTACAAATTTGAAAATTGCATGATATAGTGCTTGGAATAAATAAGAATGTTTCATACCTATTTAAAAATGCAAATATCGTTTTAATAAAATAAAAATGTAAATATCATTTAGTTATTTTTTTACATTCTTGATTGTGTGTTATTAATTTTTTTTTTGTTGGACTTCGTTACAACAGTTGCAAGATAACTAAATTTTTGCAAGTATACCATATTTCAAATAAATTATTTCTCATATAAATCTTAGAAAAATAATATCAAAATTTATTATACTTAAATAACTATTTAAAATAAAAGAACATTTAAAGTAATAAATATAACAAAATAAATATATTTATTCTATTAGTAATTTTTTTAATTACATAAATAAATATTATAATATATGGGTTGGGTTCAAATTATGCCTTGTGTAACTCTAAGTAATGTTACACCACCTAATAACTTGTTATTAAATTCATATTTTGAAAATCCAATCGTTGAATTACATGTTCTATATATTCTTAACATGCCTATCAATTTTCATGCTAGTTGGATGTGATTTACTATTCAATCCATAAATTCATCTTTTATGTATTATTTTAAACTACAAAAAAAATGAATTTAAACAATTGATTGATGACATGGCTATTAATTTTTAGCCTTTGTTTGAGAGGAGGGAATGGAATGGAAAGGAATGAAAAAAATAATTTTAGAATATTCTTCACTTTTTCTTGTGTGAGAGTTTTAATGGAGGAAATGGAAAGCTCATTCCCTTATTTGGTAATTTAAGTAGAAGGGAATGAAATGAGTATGAAGGAACACTCATTCCTCTCTAATCTCTTTGATGATGCACGAGAATCAGTAGGCTGAATACTTTAGGCTACGATGATGGCTTGATGACCTAAAGAGAAAAAAAGACTGTCAAGAGTGACCAGGGTGAACCGACCAAGGATCTTCTGACAATTAAGTCAGTTTTCTCTCTAGAACACAAAGATGGTGAACTAGTGAATCGTAGAACGTATCTTGGGCTGATGGGTTCAGATCCTTTTTATAGAGAGTTTTTAGTGGGTTTACTTGTTCAAATCCATTATCATCATGGGAGATGTGTATAGTTAGTGGAGAAAATGGAGTGGATTTCGAGGAATCCTCCCCACATTCTAGAATGATAAATCGTGGCCTGATTGCTTGGTGTGTGTAGAAAGATCCTTTGAAATTAGCTAAGTGTTGTTTGGTCGTCCATGCCCTTGTACGCTATGGACGACTATCCTGATTTGAATGATCACAATATTCATGGACAGATCATATTCATGTTCGTGGTGCTTCTGTTGGGCTTCCTCCCTTGTGAACTGCTCTGGACGTGATTTGATCTTGGACACCATGGACGAACTGAACTTAATTCAGACCACCATCACACTTAAAACCTCAAATTTTCATTTTCCTAAAATTGGGAGGAATGGGAGGGAATGAGATTCAATTTAATAAATTTTTTACTAATTAGGTTTTGTTTGGGAGTTTATAAAGAAATGAAATGGAATTGAATGAAATATATTTAAGTAAGGGAAAAGAATGGAAAAGAATTGAATGAAATGGAATTAAGTAGTCTGGATTGGATGTTTTAAAATAAATGAATAGAAATGAATAAAAATGAAAAGAATATAAGTAATCTTGTTTGGAAATAATATAGAGGGAATGGAATGGAATCATATTATGACAATATTATTATTAGACCCTTATTTTAAAATATAGGGGTATTTTGGAAGTTTTAGTAAAAAATTTATTAAATCTAATTTCATTAATTCTCATTCCTCCCAATTTAAGGGGAATGAAAATTTGAGGTTTTAAAGAAATAGAGAAGAATGCGTATTCTCTCTTATCCATTCCATTCCCTCCCACTTAAACTCCCAAACAACGGAAGGAATGAATATTTTAAAATTATTATTTTCATTCATTTTCATTTCATTTTCCCAAACGAGAACTAAAACTCCCAAAATACTCATATATTCAACTTTTTATTTTAAAATAGGGGTTTGATAGTAATATTGTCATAAAATGATTACATTTCATTCCTTCTATGTTACTCCCAAATAAGATTACTTACATTTCATTCATTTTCATTCTTTTATTTTAAAACATCTAATCAAGGTTACTTAATTTCATTATATTCCTTTCTTTTCTATTTCTTTCCCTTACTTAAATACATTTCATTCCATTTGTTTCAATTCCCTTATGATAATTCCATTTCATTCCTTTATAAACTCCCAAACAAAGCCTACGATCATCTTTAAATTTTGTAAGTATGGAGAATATGTGAAGATAATGTAATATAGTGGTAGATTTATCCAAATTCACATCTAATTAAAAATATTTGGAGGTAGAACATTGCTTAAAGTTGCACTAGGTTTAAGTTGCACCAGGTTTAAGTTGAACTCAACCTTCTAGATATATATATATATATATATACTTTTCCAGGAGCTATGATACCAGTAACCATAATTCAGAAAGTTCAAATCATAGAGAATAATTTTAATATAAGGCCTGATAATCTCATAATGAAACTCAGCCTCCACTTTGCCTTCACACAATTATGTCGAGAAATTTTTTTATTGAAGCTGTTTGTATTGCTAATTGGAACTTATTTAGTGCCACAACTGTCCCCTGCTTAAGAAGACAGGTTGAGGAGTCACCCAAGTAAATGACCTATTCTTATGATTGCCATTTACATTACCACCTCGGTAGATTGAGGAGGATTTTTTTTTTGTACGTCATTAAAATTCACATTTTAGGCTGATTTGAATTGGCGGTAACACACACAACTAACATTTTAGTAGCCTACTCTAGTCCCAAGTAACTTTAGGCTTGATTTGATATCATCATTGCAAAATGAAATTAATTGAAATGGGTTTATCATTTGTGAAAATGTATTAGTTTCTATCACTATGGCTTCGACGTTGGGTCCAGAATTTTCCTTAACATGTAAAAAATTAAAAATTAGCAACTTCTGATCACCTTCTGACTTCATAGATTTATGGGGACTAGGGCCCTAATTTTTTTTTTAAAAAAAATTTCTGTCACTTAATTTAATTTTCAATCTAATTGCATTACAAGTTGACAAATAAACATGTTAGAGATCTACATGTTCCCTAGATTCAAATCCTGGTTGTATTTCTAATATTCTAATGCCTACACGTGTCTCTTACCCAATTCCCCCTATTCCACAGACAACCCCATTAGACCGAAAGTACAAAATTGAATAAATTATATTTGGAATCAAACAAAGAGAAATTTCCATCAAACCACACGAGCATGGGATCAGCTTTTAATGCAAACCGCCCTATATATAGCGCCCAAATCCAATGTCTACCTTCATACCCTCAAAGAGAAAAAGCATCTCTAATAACCCCCCAATCCCATATACTAAAAATGGCTCAATTTCTATTGCTTTACTTGATTTTAACAGAAGCTTTTTTTGTTCTAGCCTTGGCCAGTGAAAAGAGTCAGACTATGGTCCAGCCTAATGGATCACCAACCTTAAATCCACCAGCTCCAGGTCCATCCAATGGTGAAAATTTGTGTAATACAGAAGCACCCAGAACTAGAAAACTTGGAAAGCACCATCCTAAAATGTTGAAGTCATATGGTGAAAATGTTATCAGCCCAAGCCCAACAGAAGCACCTCAAACAGTTGAGAAAATGCACTCTACAGAAGAATCCAGTTCTTCGATTCAAACAAGTCCAATTGATCCAAACAATCAAGAAAATGTGAGTGATCAAGGGCAGGGGATCCTCCCAAGAAAGCAGCATCACTCTGTGGATAAGTCAATTGCTGGAGGTGGTGTAATACTTCTCCAGGTCCATCCAATGGTGAAAATTTGTGTAATACAGAAGCACCCAGAACTAGAAAACTTGGAAAGCACCATCCTAAAATGTTGAAGTCATATGGTGAAAATGTTATCAGCCCAAGCCCAACAGAAGCACCTCAAACAGTTGAGAAAATGCACTCTACAGAAGAATCCAGTTCTTCGATTCAAACAAGTCCAATTGATCCAAACAATCAAGAAAATGTGAGTGATCAAGGGCAGGGGATCCTCCCAAGAAAGCAGCATCACTCTGTGGATAAGTCAATTGCTGGAGGTGGTGTAATACTGGGGGGGCTAGCCACAACTTTCTTAGTGGCAGTTTTTTGTTACATAAGAGCTACTGGAAGACACAAGGACAAGGCAGTAGCAGAGACTGTTGCTTAAATTACCAGTAATATATTGACTATCGTATACATATCACATATGGGTCTTGTTATAGAAGTTACCCTCTTTTGGTTAAAAGTGTAAAGAAATCTATATATAGTACATGATTTGCAAGCTACATTAGTGAAGATTGAAATGATTTTTTCTTTTTCTTTTTAATTGACTCCTTAACTTTGATGGAATCATTTAAATAACTTGGTGCAGGCTTTGCTCTAGTTGACCAATTGACATAGTTACACTCGCCATGATAATGTGCATTGCACTTTTCAATATAAACCATTTTCAGAACAACTCGTTTCAAGTGATTTTACCTTATTTTTAAGCCTTTTTGAGTTCGATCAAGGGAGCAAGGGACCAATATTTTTTTAGTTTTCCTACATCTTTTGGGGGATGGTGGAGTTCAAAATCCAATGGTCAAGAAGATGTTGCATTAAAGTTTAGCTAAACCTTGGGTTCATGCTATTGAAAGATTTGAGTAAGTGAAAGTAAATCTAGTATTACAAGAAAATCTACGTTCTCACACCACCTGTTTTTGTTTTTGAGTTGCGTTAGGTCCTGATATTGTTGGGCCAATAAAAGAACTTTTAAGTAAACTTTGGCCCAGGATTTACATAAACATAAACATGACAAATCCGAAGCTAATGTGCCCCCTTCAGGGCTCTGGCCCTTTCTTTATATCTCTGAAATCCACCTAAATGGGCTTGAGGTTGGTGTTGGGCTTTTAACCGACCAAACACAGCGATGAAAATAAGCGAGACCGATTTGTCTTGCAACGCAAGATATGTATTCTATGAACTTTTTAGAGTCTCTAGATTGAACCGCGAAACCTCACCTTTTTATTATTGTTCTCTTTCTTCCTCAAAAGCAAAACTTTTCTTGTTGGTAACTGGTACCAAGTAACACTAACTAAACTCCTCTGAAAAGAAGAAGAAGTGTTGTATAACATGGCGACCGACAAGACGGTGATGGCGGTGATCAGAGCAGCGAGACCCTCGTTCCGCAACATCTACGACAAGATTGCCTTTGCCGTACACGCCACCTTCCTGGCCTCCGGCCATGTTCTCATCGCCACCGGTCCCCCTGCCTTCTCCGACAACGCCCTCTCCTCTACTTCCACCGGTACGCACACTTCCTCTCTCTCTCTCTCGATTTTTTTTCTTCTAAATTATAGGTTTGAATGATTAAAGAAAAGCAAAACGACTCGTCGTTTGGGGTTTGTGTGTGCGCAGATGAGGTGGGTATCCAGGATTGGAACGAGCAAGAAGACGAGTACGCCTTCGTGTACATAAACCCAGAAAAGGATTCGAAGAAAGTGCTGGTCAAGTGCCTTGTCATCAACGACAAGTTTCTCGTTGATGCTCTCCCTGAGGGGGCTCCCGAGCCTCTACATCTTGAAATTAAGTATGTTCTCTCTGCTTTTTCAATTGGGTTGGGTTTTTTTTTTTTTTTTTTGGTAAATATTCAATTGCGAATATGGGATGTTAAATTTCAGTCCTGAGGACTATGTTGGTGGAAATGGGGGCACCAATTATTCTACGCAATATAAGAATCTGGAGGGTCTCGTGAAGACTCTTGATACTCAACTTCTGTCTAAATTGTATGCTTCTCCACAACCTCCTCCAAGGTATTTGATCTTAACCTTTCTCAGAGATTATCTGTACATTAATGTAATGTTAGATTCATATGAGCATTTGAGACAGTTCCTGATTTGAACATTGTTTATTTGCTTATTTATGTGTTTTTTCTAAAATAAATTAGTCATTGATTTATATATAATTGCCTTGTTGAAGAAAAAACCAACACTTTTAAATGTTCACGATGATGGATACAAAGGGTCTTGAAAAATTACATGGCAAAGCTAAGAGAATCATGAAATTCTGAAACATAGGTACAATGATTAAACTTCCAAACCCGAGACCACTCAAACAGGTTGCGAATCAATAATGATTTCAACTGTTTTTGGGATCTTTTGACATACTGGAATGTGCGAGAACTGCGCTCCTTCCATGCTAACCACCTTAAACAAGATTACACTAAATTCTAAATATCTGAGGAGTTGCTTGTCAAACCAATTCCTTCACCCAAATAATAAGGATGAAATCATCATTGGCATTACCCAGTGAACTTCAAACATAGGGAAAACTTTACGCCACAAGGCATAAGTAAAATCATAGTGAAGCAATAAATGACTCACTATTTCCCCACTATACTTAAACAACACCAACCCATAAAGAGATACCCTTCTTATTGAAAATTATCAATGGTAAGGATTTCATCCCAAGCGGAAGTCTACATTAAAAAAGAAACCCTCTTTGGAGATTTAACATGCCATATGCTCTTCCAAGGAAAGGGAATACCACCTGTACAATGAATAGCCTTATAGAACAAGTGCACATCAAAGGTACCATTCCCATTTAAAGACCGTCTCATCCTATCTCCCCCCTCCTCATTAGGTACCAGAGAGTAAATATGGGTAAATAATGAGGTCACTGAATCCAGTTCCCAATCATGCACCTTGTTGCGGAAGTTAATTTTCCAATTCCTTCCCTCACCACTTGCATTGGGGTTCAACAATTCATCCACTGAGGCTTCCTTGTCAACATAACAAGCAAACAAGACCGGATACAACTCCTTTAAAGGCGTGTGGCAACACCACGAGTCATGCCAAAACCTAGCTTGAGCACCATCACCAACATCAAAAGTCACATGTTGTAAAAAAGTCTACCAGCCCATTTTGATTCTCCTCCAAAGGCTACAACCATGCAATCCTTGACTTGCTTTTGTGCAACATCCACCCCATTCTTCACCATATTTTGAAGCTACAACCTGGTGCCACAAATGTGTAGTTTCAGTCCAAACCTCCTTAAGCACTTCCCCAATAGAGCTTGATTGAAGCTTCCAATTTTCTTAATTCCCAAACCTCCCACCTCAACAGGGGAACAAACCTTGTCCTAAGCCACTAATGTGCATTTAAATTCTGCATCTGTTGAACCCCACAAGAAATTTCTGTGAATTCTTTCCAGCCTGTCAACAACAAATCTGGGAATAGAGAGGAAAGAGAGATAATATGTTGGCAGACTTGAGAGCATGCTCTTCAAGAGAGTAAGTCTCACGCCCTTGGATAGATAAAGTCTCTTCCACCCAGAGAATCTCCTCTCCATCTTTTCCAAGATAGGATTCCATACAGAAGTGGCTTTGAATGGAGCACCTAATGGCATCTCCAAATATGTTGTAGGCAATATTTATCTAATAAAAAAAAATGTCATAGGCAATGAACCAATACAACATAAAATGTTTGCCAATTCAACCAACTTATCAACCTCCCCTGTTGGAACCACTTCTGTTTTAGCCCGATTAACTTTCAAGCCTGTCACAGCTTCAAAGAAAATGAGAATGATCAGTGCTTATTATTTAGAAAATGTGTAATAAAGGGTGGTTGGCAATAGAAATGAAGATGTTCAAGTGCAAAAGCCACATTGGTTGCTACATTCAATCTCTTCATTAAGTTCAAGTCCCTCTGGTGGGGAGCCTGTTCTTCTACATGCAGCCACTTTTCAAGACTCCCATTAGGCATTAAGTCATATACAAGAGCTTTGAAATCATTGTCTCTAAATTCAACACTTAAGCATGAAGTTATGATCTTCACTAGATTCTGATGTCGAATGTTTCTAAAGGCTTTAAATTCTGCCATGAAGCTCTTTGATGCTTCTTGTTTTGAAGATTAAGTACCTTGATTGCAACTTCTATTCCATCTCCATCTAAAATTCCCTTGAACACAGAACCATAACTCCCCTGGCCAATTAAATTGTTTGGTGAAAACCCTTCTGTTGCTTTGAACAACTGCAAAGGATGGTAGAAAAAAGTACAATAACACATGTAACCCCAACAAGTACAGGTACTATTTCTTTCAGCAATATGAAACTCCTGTGTCTCTGAGTGGGTTTGGCAGGACATACTGATAGCTGAAATGCTCATATACCACCATAAAGTATACTGTTTACAATGACTAACACTGCACTTGAATTCCTAAATATGCCTTCCATTGGTACTTCACCATCAAGATTGTTGAAAGTCAAATTTAGATAATGCAAAAGAGAAAAATTATCAAAGTATAGAGCGATATTACCTGTCAAGTTATTATGTGAGAGATCTAGGACTCAGAGATCAGTAAGATTACTCAAAGATTGGGGAATGTTTCCACCAAAGAAGTTGTTGTGCATTTAAAGTTGTTCTAAGGTCAAACAATTTCCAACATTATTAGGAATCTCACCAGAGAATAAGTTGTTAGAGATATACAGCTCCACAAGAGTTTTTAGATTTCCGATTTCTAGTGGTAAAGGACCACTCAGAAAATATTTTTAGCCAAGTCCAAGGAAATGGACCGAAAATGAAGATTAAGAATTTGCTTGGGAATGCTACCATTTAGACCATTCTGAGAAAGGTTCAATAGTTGTAAAATTTGAAAATTCCCCAAAGTTTTGGGTATATAGCCTTTTAAATTGTAATTATAGTAATTTTACCAAGGGAGGGAGGAATCTGTCCTGTAATTCTATTTCTAGACAACACCAGCAACTGCAGGCTCTTTAGTTTTCCAATACCACTCGGGATTGTACCAACAAGAGCATTGCTTCCTATTCCCAGTATACTTATGTTAACAAGGTTCTCAACCCCAATAGGAATACTTCCATATGTTCGATTCCCTCAATTAATAAAGTATTTAAGTTGGGATGCAAGATTGACAATGGAGTTGGGCAATACACCTCCAAAATAATTATCGTCTAATCCCAACCTTGAAGCATCGCAACAAAAGAATGGTGTCATCAGCAAATAAAAGATGGGAAATACTCCAACCTTCAGCCATATTAGATCCCACTTGAAAGACATGGATAAAAGCATACATCTCAGTATTCTTCAACATCCTACACAAAACCTCCATAATAAGAAGTAATAATAATAGTGATAGCGTGTTTCCTCCTCAAACCCCATGAACTACTAGAAAAATCAGCTGGGGAACCATTAACAAGAACAAAAAACCGAATAGTAGAAATACAAGCTCTCATCCGCTTGACCCACTTTTCCCCAAAGCCCGTCCTATTCAATAAATAGAACAAAGAATCCCAACTCACATGATCATAAGCTTTCCCAATATCTAGCTTGCAAATCACCCCCAAGACATGGCTCTTCGCTCTACTATCAAGGCATTCAATTGTGATAAGCACTGAATCCAAAATCTGTCGTCTATCTTACAAAGGAATTTTGAGTCTCTGATATGAGTTTATCCAACACCCCCCCTCATTCTATTAGCCCACAGGCCCAACACCTTCGCCAATAATTTGTAGATGCCACCAATCAGGCTAATGGGGTGAAAATCCCTTATATTGATGGCATTAATTCCTTTTAAGGAGGAGGCATTAAGGGATTTTTCAAAACACAACTTCTATGGAAATCACCAAATTTAACAGTTGTTGTGTTAGTTGTTTTACTTGTTCCTATTTTATTCGGTCTAATTGTTGGTTCTGTTCCTAGTTTTAAGTCAATGAATGTTGAAAGGAGATGTATAAAATAAACAAGACATCTGAATAAAGACAATTTTCTGTGTTTGGAGGTTGTGCTCCCTCGAAGCAGTCCACATTTCACTTCATCTCAATTTCCTTAGTTTCCAAAATAAAGACAATTTTCTTTGCTGAAGTATCAAATAATTTGTGATTGTTTATATATAACTTGATCAGGGATTTAATTTTATTTGACTTGAGATGTGGCTTTTCATTTTGAACCCTGAAAAAGATAAAAGTATTTCTTAACAACAATGCTCATCCTATGATTTACCATTTATGATTATTTTCCTTTCTGCTCTGCAGTTCAGAGACCAGTGAAACATCAAGCAGGAATGTAAACATTGATGTTCCAATTGGCGGACCTTCAAGCCCTCAAACCCATCCTTCAGGGTCTCTCTCTCTCTCTCTCTCTCCCTCTCTCTCTCCCTCTCATTGATAATTTGAATAGCCAATTTTACAATGTGTATGTGGTCCAATACATAATTGTCATACATTTATTAGTGTGAACTTTTTTTTGGGCAACTGCAGTTAGGGTAGGGTCTTTCTAATAAATACTTCACATACTGTAGAAACTTAGTTTCTGAATGTTGAACAAATTCTGTGACACTGACCCGGACTTTGTGGTGGTGGGTCTATTCTTTGGATTCAATAGGCATAGAAGGGCTTAGGTGGTGTCTGAGTTTGTCAATATCATTACACCAATCATGCCATTTCAGCCTACAAATTTTACATTTTGTAATGGCTAGTTGTTTCCCTTCTCTGCGCACGTTCCGCTTTTACAGTACAGGATTTTCTACATTATTCTTTTCACAAAAGAAATTTAATAATATCTTTTTTGTTTCTGTTTGTGGGTATTTTACCATTAACCTTTAGCAAATGAAACTTGTTTTATTTTTATAGAGGAGCTAGAGTAGTGCTGTTTAATGTGATAAGTATTATAGTTTAGCAAAAAAAAAAAAAAAAAATTATATGTTAATGTAGCACATAGGTTATGCTACATTCACTTATAAGGGATTGAATTTCCTTTGCTGATGATTATGTTTTGCTCCAGAATCCTGTCATAACGCATATTATCTGTTGGACCCTATCATGTTAAAATGCTGATTTGTAGCCTAAACAGTTTCCTTGATGACTGTGGTTTTACAGTCCCTGAATTAAAATTAATGTTTATATAATTACTCATCAAAGTATGAGGCTAATTAAATGTGTTTGGTGTGCTTTGTAGAATCATTTATCCTCCTGTTTATCCTAGTGGTGTTAGTGATATTTTTCCCAGTCCCGGTGCTGGAATGTACCCAACCCGGTATTTTTCCTTCACAAATCTTTGTTGGTCATTGCTGACCTTTTTGGTTGTTGCATTTCTCATATTGTTTATATGTAAATTTCTTTTGATTGTCCTCAGGCCTGGCTTTGGAACTGGTGGTGGGAGCATGTATCTAGGTTCGTACAACGAGGCATTCTTCTCCCCCCCCCCCCCCCCCCCCCCCCNGCTATCATACTGCCAAGTTCTAATTGTAATTGGTTTTTTTAAACAGGGGTGTTCCTCCAGGTGCTCGTTTTGATCCCTATGGCCCACCTGGTGTCCCCGGTTTTGAGCCAAATCGATTTACAAGGTACATTAAAAATTTAAATTCACCACAATAACTGAGTAATTCTCCGAAGTTTTATGATTAAAACCGAACCTTGTTTCCTTAATCATGTGAAATACATTGATAATGCTGGATTTCAATGTGATAGGTGGTTTAGAAGATATCAGTTTAATTCCTGACCTAGATTCAAGTTTCCCAATGAGTTAGAGGGTGGAAATGGGATTGGGGTGATTTCTGACTTTGTCCCTAATACTGTTTTTTTTTTTTTTTTTTTGGGCGTGATCTAATTGGAGTTGGACATATTTTCACCTGGTTTTCACATTAGCTACCATTAGACAGTTGAATTATATGAAATACTTCTTCTGTTTTTCATAGATATTCTTAAAGCCTATGTTACCGTTCTCCCAAAATAAAAGAAGAAGAAAAAAAACTCTATTTTACCAAAAGCTGAAAGTTAATTGCTTTTTGTACGAAGTTTTGGGCTGAAGCATGTTTTCCATCTATTTATTACATTACATTGGGAAGTTTGTATGACCCAGGGAGGGATAAATTTACCGTGTATCTTCAGCCAAAGGAAAAATAAAAAAATAACAAAATTGAAGAACATGAAATTAAAAGATAAATTGCCTAGGAGTCAGCACTTAGGCCTATTTGGAGTCAGCACCAAGTAAAGAGAGAACATCTAGGTGTGATACCTAGGGATAACTTGAGTCGGCACTAGTCCATTGGAAAAATTCAAAGAGAAATTGTAGTCATCAATCAAACTGTAATCTCTCCGTAGGGGTACAATATTGTACTTATATAGGCTACTAAACTAAACCCTAATTCTGACTTGGAAAACCCAATTATTTGAGTTACAGAAATAGACTTTACTGGTGGAAATAAAATACTAAAACTTAATTAATTACTAAGACTTATAATAAATTACAATTGACCAATAAAAATACAATGGACTCCAAAATTTAATAATTAGCCAAGAGCCTTTTAGTTTAACTTGCACCTCCCCACCCCAACTATTGAATTTAAGAAAATAAAATGTAATGATATTAAATTAAAATAAATATTTATTTGAACTTTTTCTTCATAGTTTCTTGTGCCAGCCTATGCTTATAGGAAGTACAGGGCTCTAGGAGCATTCCGAGTTTAATTATCCCATTGCAGGGTGTTCGTGTTTGTATAATACAGGATTTGATATTACTGCTTTAGTATGCTTTTTTTATTTTTATTTTTTATTTTATTTTATAATTCAATAGTTACAACAGTTAGTATGCATTTGAGTGCACACGTTGGTGGTTTAAGGGAGACATGCACGACAATATAAATCTGACAGCAGATTCCAAAGCCACCAAATTGAACACCTCCCATTTTTTTCTATCTGGCAATATATATGTTGGCCTGATCCACTTGCTGAACTGGGTTAAAGGCACCTGGTGAATTTTCTGGGCGTGACTGGTAATGAACTTGAAACAGTTACATGAATTTTTAAGTACTTTGCCTCGCGTTTTGTAAATGTATAGTTGTATACAACTGGCCTATGGGCTGACTTATCATAGTATGTGGGATTTGACATTGATAGGTTAAGGTTAGAGGGGTTTTCTATCTAAATGATATGTTGGAATTGAGTGTGTTCTGGGGTACATAAATTAGGGCAATGCAGCACTAAATCGGAACCTGTAGTAGCAACAACAAGCATTTAACATAATTCCTTTCTGTTTCTTTCAGAGACCCGCGGAGACCTGGGAGAGGGACACATCCAGACTTAGAACATTTTGGGGGCGGTTCAGATTTCATTTAGCTATGAGAGAGCACTCTTTCAATAAACTTTGTTTTCTTGCGACACTTTCCTTTCAAGAGAACTTGACCATAACCTTTCTTTTCTTTGGGGGGGCGCTAAGACACTGTATATATGTTATTAAGTTTTTTTTTTGGGTGAAATATATGTTATTAAAGATATTGGAGCGAATGTGGTGTAATGTTCAATAGTTCGCTTTTTTTTTTTTTTTTTTTTTTTTTTTAAACTTTCGAGAATTTTTTTTTCATGTGTATAGATGGTTTTAAATTTTAGTATGTGTCCAAAATCCAAATCCATTCAGCAATAAATAAGCAAATAGCGTGCGTCCAAAATTTATGTTTGGATAGACTTGAAACTCAAGTTATTTTCACTGCAGCTTATATAGTATTTTCAATAAATAATCACATGAATACAACAATAGATCTTGAGTGGTAGGGATCTCATCAAACTAGACCTGCCAGCCTAAGCAATCAAGACGGATATTGGGTTTTAGTATTTTTAGACTTGATTTCCTCTTATCCTAGAGGCCACTAGAGGGAAAATGTTTATTAAGTTTTTGACCCAAATTCAGCTCAGCACATCCTCAAAAATCAAAATGCACTTTTATCAAAATCCACAAGACTCTAATGGTCTGTTTGGATCCCTTGGACTTGCATTTGGATTTAGATTTGAGGGGGTCAAATTCAAATTCCTTGTTTGGGTAAGTTAAAAGAAATGGATTTGAATTGGTTCCAAATCCAACTAGAATTTGATAGACCCAAATTCATAGAGTTCAAATTCCATCACACACGGTGGAAATTGGAGGACTCTCATGCACGTTGTGCTCTATTTCTCTCTCGGCTCATTTCTCTTCGTGTCTCTCTTTCTAGCGACAACTCACAAGCTCTTCTCTCTCTCTCTCTCTTGGCAACTTCAAGTTTGTTTTCTCAACTCTTATAACGTATCTTCTTCTTTAACCTCTCTAATTCTCTCTTTCTACTAAATTTAAGGCTGTGTTTAGTTCTCGTAAAATATTTTCCGGAAAATAGCTATTTTCTGGAAATGCTATTTTTCGAAAAAGGAAAATATTTTTAAGTGTTTGGTTGTATTATGAAAATTGTTGTAGAAAATATTTTCATGTGTTTGGTTCTATTCTGAAAATACTATTTTCCTACAAATTTTTCATATTTTCTCAGCTATTTTCTCAGCATCCAAACAAATTTTATTGCAAAAAATTTTAAAATCACAGCCAAATCTCAATCCACAGCCAAATTTTATGATAGAAAATTACAGAAAATGAAATAATCACAGCCAAATTTTTCTCAGCCAAATCACACCATCACAACAACAACAAAAATAAAAAATCACATAGGAACCAAGCGAGTTGAAGGTCGAAGGTCGAAGGTCGAAGATCGGTGGGTCGAAGGTTTGGGTCGAAGGCAAGAACGCGCGGCGGAGGCGAGATCAAAGGCAAGATCGATCGGCGTGATGCTCAGGGTTCGCCGGTGACGAGACTGGTGCGATTTGGTGCGTGCGATCGTCGGACTGGAGCTCGAGGTTTGTTGGCGACGACGAAGGCGTGATCGTCGGACTGGTGCGTGCGATCTTCTCTCTCTCTCTCTCTCTCTCTCTCTCTCTCTCCGGAAGTCATTTGAAGTGAAAATAGGAATGGAAATGGTTTTACAGGATTTTTAGGTTATTTTCCGGTCAAAGGGGAAATGGTTTGAAGTTGACTGAATTTTCCAAATCAACCAAACACTCCAATTTTACGGAAATGCTTTTCCAGAAGTGGTTTGAAGCCAAACCAAACGCAGCCTAAATCCCAAAGGCTGTGAGATTTATTTGATTTATTTGTGGGTTTGTTTGGCTTTCATTTGATCTGTTTGTGGGTATTGTTTGATTTGTTTATGCATCTTGTTTCATGGTATTTTCAATGATTTATTTTGGGTTTGTCTTTATTTTCTAGTTGTATTTTCGTTTGTGAGATGCAAATTATGTGTTTGATGAAATGCTTCTATGAACAATCTATGAGTTGTGAAGTAATAAGTGAGAAAATATTCATTTGAAATAATGTAAAGAAAGTTCATAATTGCTAGTATAGAGTTCTTGCTATAGGCCTTTTTATGTTTAGTTCAAACTGTAACTAGAAGTTGTCATTAAAAAGATCTATAATAACATCAAGTGGAAGGTGTTTCAGTTGCTCTGTTTAAAATTTGATTTTTCTAAATACGTTTATGGTACCGGTCAACATTGAATTCATTTTCTAAGCTGCCTTCGAGGTTGGGAACATAATTTTGCTACCTTCTCATTTTATGCTGGGAATTAGAATTCAAAGGTAACCTTAAATATAAAGGTTGCACATGTATAATCTAACCTTTGGCTTTAAATGTAGATGGTCATCATGAATGTCATAACATAATAAATAAGTAACAAATATAATTCCAATCACGTTTGAGATTTTGAATGTTGTGAAAAAAGACCCATGCATTTGGGTGTCCTCTTTAGTTGATATAAAACATTTTAGTTGTCAATAGCTGGTAAGATATTTTTTTAGTTGGCTATGACTAAAAATATTTAGCCATTATCTTGTCAATTCGATTATCAATATTACCTCATGTATTTAAAAAAATGTAGAAGGATTAAGAAAAATAATAAAATAATTTATTTATTGATCTTAAATTCAAATCCAATTTTAGGCATCTAAACAATGGATTTCAAATGATGAATTTTAAATCCTTCATTGTTTAAAAAGACCTAAACAAGAAATTTTAAAATTAAGGGATTTCAAATCAAAGACATTTTAAATTAATGGATTTCAAATCCAAATCCAAATCCAAATGTTGCCATCCAAACACAACCTAAGTACATTTGGATCCGAAGTACCTAATTTCTCAATGATATAATGCTTATCTGATTGAGCAACAAAGATCAGTTCCATGATAGTGCCCTTCTATAAAAAGCATATTGGAAGGCACTATGGAGGCTTGCCCTTAACTTTAGGATAGTTTTACATATACTCCTAAACATTTATTTTAGTCAATTTAATACTTTTACAAATAAACTCAACTTTTTATTTTAGTTAATTTAGAACATATATTTTGGTATTGTAAACACTAGACCCTTTTAACTCTTATGTTGTGGAAAGACCCCTTCATTTTTTATTATTTATTTTATATATATTGATTTAGTGCAAAAATAGGTTAAAGATAAAGTTAAGGGGGTTAATTTGCTACTATACCAAAGTTTATAGTGTGTGTTTGGGATGTGATTATAAGCTAGTTTTTTTTTTCTTCTTCCAGATTTTCTATTATTTGAGTCCCACGTGGTTTTTGTAAAAAAGAAACTTATTTTTTTGCTTCGGTTGCTTATTGCCCAACCAACCAGGTACTGTTTGTAGGTCCCACTCTAATGTTTTTGGTAAAAAAAAAAAAAACTAGGTACAAGTAAACTGTTTGCAGATCTCACCCTATGATTTTTGCTCAAAATGTAGGTCCCACTCTAATGTTTTTGGTTAAAAAAAAAAAAAAAAAAAACTAGGTACAAGTAAACTGTTTGCAGATCTCACCCTATGATTTTTGCTCAAAATGCTAAGCACATTTAGCTTATTGTGGGTCTTACTCTCCTTTTCATCATCATCATATAAAAAAAAAAAAAAAAAAAAAAAAACCTAGACAAACTGTTTCTAAACATTTAACTAAAATAAAAGTTTGGAGGATACTACCCAGAGTTTAACTACCAAGTTCGGGATGGATTTGAAGCTAAACATTATCTCTACAAAAGTAACTTTATTCTAAGTTGAAGGTTCCACTTGAAGACATATGTAAGAATAAATTGTCCTATAATAACGTATTCATTTGATAACTTCATATATGTAATGGTTGAATAAGATGTTACATTTCCTTAAAACATTGGTTAATGGAGGAGTAAGTTTCTTAAGTAACTCTAACTTTGATAGGCAATTGGAGATTATACGTGCAAGGAATTTGGTCATCTCTCTACCTATAAAAGTGACTACCTCATCACTGACATTGAATATTAAAAGAGAAAAAAGGGTCAAGAAAGAGAAACCAATTCTATAAGAATTAAGTACATTTTATACTAAGATTTGATCTTAAGAAAATTTTAGCAATAGATCAGAGTAAGCTTTATAATTAATTTTTGTAGTTGTGAAATCATGATAATTCAAAATCCTAGAATTTATATTATGGTTGTTTATTATCTAACAACATAAAGAAAATATTCACAACATAAACTACACAATGTAATGCAATCTTTGAATCTGTGGAACAACTCTTCATTGAGTGCCCCGTATCGAAAATTGTGTGTTCAAATTCACCTTGATCGTTTCTTAAAAAAATAAAAATAAAAAATCACCTTGTTAGAAACTCAGAAATCAGAATCAATAGATGAGAAAGCATAACCAACTTGATTCAGTGCTAGTTGTCCTTCAAATTAAAACAATTTACTGGCATCGCAAATGGTCGTGAGTCAGGATTAGCCAATATTATTTTAGAGGATGGTGCATTGAATCAATTTGTATGTAATACAGCCCCTTTAAAGTCCATCAAATTCTCCTCGATGCTCTATTGAAGTCCTCATCAGAGACACCAAAAGATCTTGTCTTTTGGTATTTGTTCAATGAAGTATTATTTAGCAAAAACAAAAAGAAAAAAGTTCAAAAATAAGCATTTGATTGTGCTTGAAATCAAAATACTTTCCAATTTTACCTTTGTCCTTCTGTTTTTTGGCAATGTATTAAAATAATTGAATATTTTGCTTTAATTTGTGACATGCGAAAATACTTGAGAGAATTAGTATTTTTTTTTCTCTTTTGGGGGAGAAAAAAGATAGATGGGTTGAGACATTGATTTGGTTTGGAAATGTGAGTGAAAACCTGAAAAGAAGAATATTAATTATTCTAATATTGTTTGAGAGAGGAATTTCATAGTCGTCCTGCTGATTTGGACAGAAGAAATCAAAAGAGGATAAATAAAGAAATAGATAAAACTACTGAAACTTGTGTGTTAGCTTTTTAGTGCATGTGGATTGACTGTACATATGTTACTAAACTAGACTACAATACACTATAAGAAACCAACACAGCTTGGGGATGTAGCTCAGATGGTAGAGCGCTCGCTTAGCATGCGAGAGGTACGGGGATCGATACCCCGCATCTCCACTGCTGTTTTCTCATTTTTGGACTTGCCAAGTATTAGAAATAATCGACTAAGTAGGCAAAAGTGGGCTGAAATAGCATCGCCGTGGGCGTGCCGGAGTGGTTATCGGGCATGACTAGAAATCATGTGGGCTCTGCCCGCGCAGGTTCGAATCCTGCCGCTCACGTTTCCATTAAATTAAATTTTTATTTTTATATTTTTAAATCCTCTGATGAACCCAAAGTTCAAGTTCTTAAAGATTATAGCCACAAACCAAGAATCATTAGCAAACCACAAATTGTGTGACATACGTTTTGAGTGGTGGATTTGTCTGGCAAAGTGAACATAGTTCCAGGTTAATTAAGAGCTCCTGCAAACTGAACTTGTTGTAAGGATAAGGTTAAATTAACTTAATCAATAGCTACGGCCTACCGTGTGCAATTTACTTAAGACAAAGACTGCCTATGGTTTATATTTGTATATATCTAGTGACTAGTACTTCGGAAGCAACATACTACAAAGTAATCTTTTCTTTTTTTTAAGAAGTACATAGTAATCTATAGACGAGTGGGTGGTTGGGTTAATTTTTTTTTAAGGGTGTCAAATGGGTGGGTTTGGATTTTTATTTATTTATTTATTTATTGAGATCATATCTTTAGTTGGACAGAACTTCATATTCTTTAGTACAATCCTTGCTTCTGTGACTCAAAATATGCGTAGTTAATTATTGCTTGACGTTTTTGTCCTTGGTTGACGAAGACTTGGGGACTATAATATGCATTATTAGAGCACAGAGGGACCCATGTGATGCACTCAAAATGATGTGTTTTCTTACCATCCATGGAAATTCCATGGATGGTATGAACACATCATTTGTTTTGGTGGAAAATTTACTAGAAATTTCACCACGAGGAAAAAAATTTCTAGGTGTTTGTTCAAACCCTTTGTTCCCCTCCTAGTTATAGGCTTTAGTCATTAGCTAATCTATCGCTTAACTGCCCTTTTACCCTGGCATAAGGGGAAATGGTAATGGGTTCAATTTCAACGAAGGCCTTGATGACACACCAACACGAAAATACTTAAGAAAAATACGAAAAAGATGCTCTAAAATCAATGATGGCCACTTTCGATGAATCTCATATCGTGAAGTGTGAACAACGCAAAAATTCAAAGGACTCAGATAGAAAGTGAACAAAATGATACAACCACAAAAGGAAAAAGCCAAAAATTCGCTTGTTTATATTTGTCTAGACTATAGAATGATCGTACAAACTACAAAGTAATGAAGTAGTTGGTAGGTCCCGCCTTCCCCACTTGACTTAAAAGTAAAGAGACTTGGGGAAACTTCCACCAAGTACCTCCCCCTATAGAGTCGTAAAGAAGTTGGAAACGTGTGACACGGCCAATTATGTCTTTCTGTGTCTTCTAGAGATAATATCTGTAATATGCTCCAATTATTAAAGCAGAAAATAGCCACCCTTCTAGATTATTCATTATCAACACAACTTTTCCACACTAAAGTAATCCATATATATGTTATCTTCTTTAACTAATATAGAACAGAGGCCTGGGTATTTTCAAAGACATTGCCAGCCTCTGTCTTGTCCTCTGGGCAATGAAATATATGGCATCTGAGGTTTAGTTCTACTCAAATCAATAAACATAAACATATGGGTTCACCTAAGCCACTGCTTCTTCTGCTGTTGCTTATAACAATTGTTTCTACATCACAGAAACCAATAGTTACAGAAGCAAGGCCAATTTCCCAACAAAGTAAGAATTACACTATCTCTCTGTTTTGTTTCCCCTAAAATTTGGTGATTTTCGCTTATATTGTTTAGTATCTTTTGAATTACAGGATTTTCAGAGATTTTCTCGACACTTGGAGTTGCTTGCAAGTGTTGTGATGGCGAAAAAGGTGAATGCAAGAGTACATGGACAGGGTCTTGCTCTAAGCTCCAGTGCCTTCCCTGGAAATTAAACTAGCTTGTTTTACAATGTAATTTTTGTTTTTTGGGGTACGTTGTTGTACATAGTTCAGTGTTCTGTTTACCAACTATATCTATATGATATGCGTTAATCGAATTGGGTTATTTTACTTTCTGTAGTCATTTACAATTTCACATAATGATCACTGCGTTAGCTTAGGAACTAGGAAGTACGCACACCAAACTAGCAGCGTTATTCCTATATGATATTTTTGCCGACGCAACCCGTTAACACGATATCAAGAAGTTAACACGACATCAAGAAGTTAGTAGTAAAGAGTTGAGGCTTAACAGACTGTGCAGTACTACTCACGTTGACACAACTTACTCTTTTAACAAACGCCTCATGTTTGTATTCAACACACGAAACCGTTTGACATGTTTATTAAATGTTATTTTATTAATATATTTTTTAAAATTTTAAGTATATAAATTTATTAGTTATTATATTTTATTTTTTTAACATATTGTAATTTATTATTAGTGATATTGGGATATGTTTTTATTTTGAATAATTATTTATGATACAGTTAATTGTAAGTTTTAAAGTTTTTTTTTAATNGTGTCCACTCCTAGTTATAGGCTTTAGTCATTAGCTAATCTATCGCTTAACTGCCCTTTTACCCTGGCATAAGGGGAAATGGTAATGGGTTCAATTTCAACGAAGGCCTTGATGACACACCAACACGAAAATACTTAAGAAAAATACGAAAAAGATGCTCTAAAATCAATGATGGCCACTTTCGATGAATCTCATATCGTGAAGTGTGAACAACGCAAAAATTCAAAGGACTCAGATAGAAAGTGAACAAAATGATACAACCACAAAAGGAAAAAGCCAAAAATTCGCTTGTTTATATTTGTCTAGACTATAGAATGATCGTACAAACTACAAAGTAATGAAGTAGTTGGTAGGTCCCGCCTTCCCCACTTGACTTAAAAGTAAAGAGACTTGGGGAAACTTCCACCAAGTACCTCCCCCTATAGAGTCGTAAAGAAGTTGGAAACGTGTGACACGGCCAATTATGTCTTTCTGTGTCTTCTAGAGATAATATCTGTAATATGCTCCAATTATTAAAGCAGAAAATAGCCACCCTTCTAGATTATTCATTATCAACACAACTTTTCCACACTAAAGTAATCCATATATATGTTATCTTCTTTAACTAATATAGAACAGAGGCCTGGGTATTTTCAAGACATTGCCAGCCTCTGTCTTGTCCTCTGGGCAATGAAATATATGGCATCTGAGGTTTAGTTCTACTCAAATCAATAAACATAAACATATGGGTTCACCTAAGCCACTGCTTCTTCTGCTGTTGCTTATAACAATTGTTTCTACATCACAGAAACCAATAGTTACAGAAGCAAGGCCAATTTCCCAACAAAGTAAGAATTACACTATCTCTCTGTTTTGTTTCCCCTAAAATTTGGTGATTTTCGCTTATATTGTTTAGTATCTTTTGAATTACAGGATTTTCAGAGATTTTCTCGACACTTGGAGTTGCTTGCAAGTGTTGTGATGGCGAAAAAGGTGAATGCAAGAGTACATGGACAGGGTCTTGCTCTAAGCTCCAGTGCCTTCCCTGGAAATTAAACTAGCTTGTTTTACAATGTAATTTTTGTTTTTTGGGGTACGTTGTTGTACATAGTTCAGTGTTCTGTTTACCAACTATATCTATATGATATGCGTTAATCGAATTGGGTTATTTTACTTTCTGTAGTCATTTACAATTTCACATAATGATCACTGCGTTAGCTTAGGAACTAGGAAGTACGCACACCAAACTAGCAGCGTTATTCCTATATGATATTTTTGCCGACGCAACCCGTTAACACGATATCAAGAAGTTAACACGACATCAAGAAGTTAGTAGTAAAGAGTTGAGGCTTAACAGACTGTGCAGTACTACTCACGTTGACACAACTTACTCTTTTAACAAACGCCTCATGTTTGTATTCAACACACGAAACCGTTTGACATGTTTATTAAATGTTATTTTATTAATATATTTTTTAAAATTTTAAGTATATAAATTTATTAGTTTTATATTTTATTTTTTTAACATATTGTAATTTATTATTAGTGATATTGGGATATGTTTTTATTTTGAATAATTATTTATGATACAGTTATTTGTAAGTTTTAAAGTTTTTTTTTTAATTTTTTTTATTTGTTTGGTTTTTCATAGTTCAAATCAATTGGGTTACTATTAAATATATATATATATATATATATTTTTTTTCACTTTGATAAAGTTTGATAAACGAGTCGACACGACTGAGTTATTTAATAAATATGTTATGTTAGGGTTGAGTAATCTTGACTTGTTTAATAAATGTGTTGGATAGGTGTTGACTTATATAGTTGAATACTTATAAGTCGATATGACGTGAATTTGAAACGCAATCATGAATTGTCACCCATTATTTGATGGTAAATATTTAAGGTAAGACAAAGTTTTTATACAAATTAGGATGTAGTCAATGACTATAACTCTTACTAAAAAAATTAATATAATTACATATTTTGAAAATCTAATTGTTGTTTGCATGTTCTTTACGTTCTCAACGCATATGTTAGAAACTTATTATTTATGCATAATTTCATGTTACAAAAACTTGAAATCTAAACATTTGATTGATGGTATAACTATTGATATTTAATTTTTTAGAAATTTTGTAAGTATAGAGGATAAGGATATAGAAAGAAAATTTTATTCAGTGATAAATTTGTCAAAATTGTATCAAATAAAAAGATATTGAGTGGAGTTGTAGTCATTGAATACAACTTAATTTATAACAAAATGAAACTAACAGCTTCTTAATTAAGTTTTAAGGTAAAGTATATTTTGATTCTTCAACTTTTATTACAGCTTTTATTTCATTTGTCTTCTCACTACATATAAGGCCAGCTCTATATGCTTTTGTCCTAAGACAAAACTCAAATTGTGGCCTTCTATATTTAATTTTTTTAAAGTTACTTATTTAATATTCTTATAAAATTATAGTATTTTATAAATATTTTGAGTTTGAAGTATAAAATCTTCTTTATGGTTCCATTGGTTCATTAAGGTAAAATTTAAGTACAGTATTTAGGAGTTATTCCTTAGGTTTTCCTCTTAAAATTTAGCCATATAGCTACTTAACTAAAAATATACTTCCATCTTATGAGAAAAAGGTCACATGGCTGAATTTTAAGATGGGAACCTAAGGAACAACACTTAAGGTATTATATCTAAATTTTGTTCGATTCATTAAGCCTATGGTTGGTTCCACATTAATTTTTTCATAGTGTAAATATTTTTTGGTGAAAACATTTTCCGGATTAAAAAATATTTTCAAGTGTTTGGTTGCAGTCCTAAAAATGCTTTGAAAAACATTTTTGGATGTTTGGTTGTGTTATGAAAAATGCTATGGAAAACACATTTTCTACTAGTTTTTCACATTTTCTCAGCTTCTAAACAAATATCATAATAGAAAATTCCAATATACACACCTAAAAAAGAAGAAGAAGAAGAAGAAGAAGAAGAAGAGATTTGAACATTCATCAAACCAGAGAGAGAGAGAGAGAGAGAGAGAGAGAGAGAGAGGTTCATGGGTTGGTCAAAGGTTCGATTTGAAAGCAGCGCGATGACGAGCTTAAGGTAGAGACGATGAGATTGGAAGTTCGATCTAAAGGCGGTAACGATGAGAGTGATGTAGAGACAACAAGATCTAGGGGAGGGTGGTCACAATGGTTAGCGTTAGTGGCTGGGTGGTCATAGTGGTCTGATCAGCTCATGGGTGGGTTTCTCGACTAGTCTAATTGGCTATGTGCTCTCTCCTTTGTCTAGTTCAAGCTTTGTGAATATGCTCTCTCTCTCTCTCTGGTTCAAATGAGTGAGTGTGAGTGAGAGGCTAAAAATAAAATGAGGGAAAAAGAAAGTGTATTTCATTTTATACCAAAACCGGCCCTATTTTACAGTCAAAGGGAAAATGATTTCAAGTTAACTGGGTTTTTTAGTCAACCCAAACACTTATAAGATTGTAAAATGTTTACACATAAAGAAGAAGAAGAAGAAGAAGAAGAAGAAGAAGAAGAAGAAGAGATTTGAACATTCATCAAACCAGAGAGAGAGAGAGAGAGAGAGAGAGAGAGAGAGAGAGAGAGGTTCATGGGTTGGTCAAAGGTTCGATTTGAAAGCAGCGCGATGACGAGCTTAAGGTAGAGACGATGAGATTGGAAGTTCGATCTAAAGGCGGTAACGATGAGAGTGATGTAGAGACAACAAGATCTAGGGGAGGGTGGTCACAATGGTTAGCGTTAGTGGCTGGGTGGTCATAGTGGTCTGATCAGCTCATGGGTGGGTTTCTCGACTAGTCTAATTGGCTATGTGCTCTCTCCTTTGTCTAGTTCAAGCTTTGTGAATATGCTCTCTCTCTCTCTCTGGTTCAAATGAGTGAGTGTGAGTGAGAGGCTAAAAATAAAATGAGGGAAAAAGAAAGTGTATTTCATTTTATACCAAAACCGGCCCTATTTTACAGTCAAAGGGAAAATGATTTCAAGTTAACTGGGTTTTTTAGTCAACCCAAACACTTATAAGATTGTAAAATGTTTTCCATAAAATCTTTTCAATCGAACCAAACATGGCCTAACTAAATCAATTGAAGTTAGCACTAAAACAAGGTTTAAACTTGTTGCACACAGAGTGTTTCATATAGTTTTATACACTCCTAAACAACTAAAATCGCAATGAAGTCATGATTTCCAAGTTGAAAATTATGTCACAATTTCTATTGTTTTTGGGAACATGTGTAAAACTGTGTGAAAGACTTTGTGTATAATAAACATGGATCCCGAAAAAATTAGAATTAAGTGCATCAATATTTAGTTAACAAACAAATTATAAAATTATTTGTGAGTGCCATCGAAGCCTCTAAAAGGACAAAAACTACTACACTAGGCCTTTTTTTGGTTGTTGTGAATTCTAGCTAAGTGTAAGCATAGTACAACTACTTAGCTACAAACTAGACACTCAAATTTAGTCTACAGTCCTATAGAAAAAAAATCCATATAGGCTTAAATGAATAAAGTTTCTCTCCAAACTAGTTTGAGGAGAAACCCTTCAAACTCCTCATATATCTTTATATTAAGTGCGAGTTTAGAAAATTTATCTGTTGGATTGCATGCTCATATTCTTATTATATCCTTGATATTTGCAAAATTTCAAGAAAATTAAAGATCAATCGCTATGTCATCAAACAAATATTAAAATTTCAAGTTTTTGTGATTTAAAATTGTATATAAATATAAGTTTGTTGATCGAATAGTAAATAACATTCGATTTGAACAAAATTTTATATGCATTTTAAAAACATAAGGAACATGAAATTCAACGATTAGATTTTCAAAATTCACACCAAAAAAAGAGACATACGAAAAGTTTGAAAAGTTTCTCTTCAAACTAGTTTGGAAAGAACCTTTATTCTGTTTAAACAACTTTGCACGGATGAAAAAAAACATCTTAAACAGCTTGATATAAAATTAAAATCCACACAACTTTTATATAAACAAAAAAAATGGCATAGAAAGCTTAAAAGATATATGAAGTATAGCATAGAGCTAAACCCAAAGGAAAGTGGAAGAGAACTGAATTGCAACAACACTACAAGTACCAACAACTACAAGAAGGCTAAAAAGAATCCTTTTTCAAATTTTTTAAACACAAAGTGGCAAAGTTTCTAACAATGACCACAAAAACACTAAGGTTTGAGATTGATTTATTTAACCTTGTGTTTTTAATTTTGCTTCGGTTGATGAGAGAGAGAGAGAGAGAGAGAGAGAGAGAGAGAGAGAGAGAGAGCTCTCAAAAAAAAGGAGTGGTAAAAAATTACAGTCCTGTAGACTTTAATAAACAAATTCTGCCATCAATTATATAANATTAAATTCATTGTACATCAATTACATTTTGTAGTTGTAGCATTTTTCATTTTCTATTTGGGGCCTATTTCATGGGAAAAATGATAACCTATTGGTAAATTTAGGGCTGTCCATGACCCGCCCGGCCCGACCAAACCGCCCGAAACCCGATCAGCTTCACCCGAAACCGTTGGATCCAAGCTTGTTCACGGTCGGATGCGGGTCGCCGGCGCAAGCACCCGAGACCATCGGTTCGAGTTGCGGGTTGGCTGTCTGAGAAACCGAC
The DNA here is from genome assembly GCF_002906115.3 of Quercus suber. Taxonomy (NCBI): domain Eukaryota; kingdom Viridiplantae; phylum Streptophyta; class Magnoliopsida; order Fagales; family Fagaceae; genus Quercus; species Quercus suber. Next base: position 500,968 of record NW_027069971.1, read on the forward strand.
GAACCCGACCCGCCCGATGAGCTTTTCTTCCCTCGTCGGAAATCACAAACTCAGCCAATAACCGGTAAGTCCAAACCTTTAAGACTTAAAGGTTTAGCCAGATCCGGCCATTCCCAGCAGATTTCAGCGATTTTGGTGCAGATTTCGGCGATTTTGATGCAGATCTGGTGAATTTTTACATTTTCCGGCGATAATCTGTAGATTCGACGATGATTTGCAGATTCTGGCGGTGATTTCCAGATTCCGGCGATCTTTTCCAGCTCCGGCGACAACCCGATCTCCACCCAAACGGACCCGATATCCACCCGAACCCAAAACCGATCCGACCGATTGACGCCGGCGGTCGGTCTCGAGTCAGTCTTCTGTCCACCCGACGCCGCGGGTCGGGTTCGGGCTGGGTCGAAACCCGACCCGGCCCGACCCGTGGACACCCCTAGGTAAATTAAAACTTAAAACTTAGAGCTTTTTCCACATGGGCCTTAAGCAATTGCTGAGCTTGCCTATAGAGTAGAGTCAACCCTGACTATAATAATATTATCCTTGAAATTTCAACATTTTTTTTTTTTTATATTTTAATTTCATCTCTCGTATCAAGGCGGTTAAAATGTCAAGATTAAGATAGAGATCAATATTTCTACCTTCTATTAAAAAAAATAGAGATCAATAATTCAAAAAAAGAAAAAAGAAAATGATAAAATGTTTGAATGGATCATCTTTTGTGACAAAAATATGCCATGGCAACTGAAAATATTGTATGTTCCAACGGCCTTTTTGTTATGATTGCAATATTATTGTCAATTTTGCTTTATTTCCAGGCCTAATAGACATAGCTTGTTGTATCAATATGCAAACCAAAATGAGAAACCCCTTCATTCTGCCTTTGAAAATATTTGAATTTTTTCGGTCCATTTTAATGAATAATGGTCGAAATTTAAGATTTGATTGGTATGCATATGAATAGTTTTTATATTCATATTGGTTTCAACTTTCAAGTAGTATGTATGTGTGGTGTGTGTTCAACGTCATGTGTGTATATGTGTTAAATTTTGTACTTCCGGAATTAAATCATTACTTTGCCAATGCATATAAACCTCCTATATTTACATTCTACATTATAAAATCACTTTGAATAAATAATTCTATATACAAATAAAATCATAATAAATGCCTCTTGTACGGTCACAGACCTCTAGGGGCGTGAGCAAGTCCTTTTCTCAAATAAACTCAGGGTTCATTCTAACCATCCATATGGGTTGCTAATAACAAACCAAGGTCTCACATGTTTGTATACGTGTTGTATAACAGTATAAATATCCAAGATACCCAATGGCAGGATTGTCAATTACCAGATTAGGTTTAAGGTGTGACTAAGGACATCCTAGCACCAAATGGAGTAACAACCGTAGTTGTGCATGGGTACAATAGTTAAAGAAGAAAAACACAAGAACTGCAGTACCACAATAAAATATAATTGGTCATAAAGCAAAGGAGAGGATCTAACCTTTTTATGGCCTATGTGGATTGAGGGAGGAGGAAAGGGATAAAAGGAGAGTAGATTAGAGTTGGTAGGAAATAAGCTAATTTTTGAAAATTTTACTATACTTTTTTCCACTTTCCTTCCCTTCCGCTCAGTCAAAATGAATCATAATAGGGAGGACAATCAGAGGAGAAGAAAAGAAGAGAGTAATTTGTAGTTCGAAAAATATTTTAACTTTTGTTTAAAAGAATCCAATACTCTGGAGAAGAGATTCATGTCTACTCCAACAGTGTTTATTCACCCCTACTCTCAGGAGGTTTTCCATGTAACACACTATGTTTTTGCATGCTATCTAATCTATTAAGTTAGAAATTAATCTAATGTTTATGGTGTCCAAATCTATGGGTACTAAATGTTTAGTAGCTAATACTCTCAAAGTTTCACCTTTCAACTATCACTTACACCTATTAATAACTACCATAATTTTTAAAGTATATATTTAGAAGAAAAAAAAAGACATCATTTTTTTTTTCGAACTAGGTTTATTAATTAGTTTTATATTAAACTTCACACGCGATGTCATTCCACTTTAATAGATTGAGAGCTTAATTTATTACTTTTGAAACTATATGGTTTAATTTGTTATTTTTGAGATTATAAGATTTAGTATGTTGCATCATTAAGCTATAAGGATTAAAAAAAAAATATTTTTCTATATTTATTATTTGTTAGTTTCGTGTATTCTAGATTGAAAACTATTAATTAGCTCATATATTTGTGGTTTTTTATTTTTTAAATCAATAATTATGAGATTTGAATCTTAGAAGTCTTCATTGAAAATATTAAAATGTGTCAACTAATTGAACCATAAAGTTCTTCCCATCATTGGTGAGGTGTTTGGAATATTGACTCCTTAATTTATTAATTGATTGATATATGGAATTTAGTTTCATTAAAAAATTATTGAAATATTAGTCTGGGCCTTTATGTTTGAACCCAATGAATGTGTGCAAATATTCAAATTATTTTGAATAATAACCTACAATGGCCCAGATGGGCCTTTTTTGGTTGATAAATGAATGGGCCTTACAAAAGGCCTAAATTGACTGTCCAACTGATTAACAGCACTATGCTTTGCCGAATAAATAGATTGACTTGAGTCGGCTGGTCTAATTTATTAATTATTAGGCCTCTAACGTCTCTAACCCATTTTTTTTAAGCATAGTTTTGGGAATTTTTATTGCTGGAGTACGTGTCAAAAGATATGAGATACATTTGATTTAAAATTGCTATAAACTTATGATATTGTAATATATGAACAAAATTATTCCATCTTAGACAATTACCTATATGACGTATAAGTAAAGTCAGCATTTGATTGGTAGGATTAATTTGAACATGTATAAACATGACACAAGTTAAAAGGCTGCCAGGAGCCTTATAGATTAATTGACATATTTTAATGTATAATTTCATGCTTGAATGTTTAGACGGAGAAATTGTTCAAATTGTAAGGTTAGAAGTATATTGTAATTATCTCAAAAAAAGAAAGAAAGAAGAAGTTAAAGACTTTTGATGAACGGATACAGTTTGTGTCCTGTACTTTTTTACACTAGAAACATGTTAAAATCTTGGCAATAAATCTAACGTACTTTTCCTTGCTACTTGTCCTAGACCCCTTTTTTAAATAAATGTCACGGTCCTTCTCAGTTAACTATTATTTATTTATTTATTTAAATTTAGTGCTCTATATCAGATTAACTAATGCAAAACAATCATTAAATATAATAATAATGCCTCCTAAACATTCTATTAATTAGATAAGTAAGATAGAAAGTTAACGTTAATGGATGCAAGATTATTAAGTGCAATGTTTTTAATAGATGGGAAAAAAGAACTTTTGATAGTTTAGAAAGGAAAATTTTATGTAAATTTTAAAGAGGAAAACAATAATTTGCAAGGAATCTTTATTGATTTTAGAATTTACATCCTCGCTAAAATATAGTTTTGCATATATTTGTTTATTTTGACCCAAAAAAGAAGGAAGCGACTGTAGTTTTTTTTAGTGAAATTGAGGTACTTGACGTGTTAAGATGAAACTTCTTTGAACTTTTCTCTTTGAAACCGTCAACAGTACTAGTTCATTTAAGCCACAAATTATGACGAGCCTAATTTCCCTGAAGATTCTGATTACTTTTTAAAAATAATTTTTATGTGGAGAATGAGAGATGGTCGGTTTAGGAAAGGTTTATTTAATTAAAACTAAATTTTTTTGGCCGAAAGTACAAGTTAAAAGGTAGTTGAATGTGAAACTTATAAATAGTACTAAAATGTGTAATGAAACTCGTAAATAATAACAAAAATAAATTAAATAGTAAAAAAGCCTAACTTTTTAAGCAATCCCAAACACAAACTCGAGCTGATATCTATTGAAAACATAAAACAATATCATTAACTTAATTGAAAACTCATCTAACTAACTAGTATGTATAACTTGAAAATTTTCCTGACAAGATAGGACAGCAAATTTCTGACTTTGACCATTCATAAATGCCTTGGAAACCCACAGATTTTCCTTTTTATCCTTTTTCATAGTAACCCACCTAATTTTGTAAAGAATATGCCCAGGGGAATTTTCGATTATAATAATATGAATGAGATGCATTGAATTTGATTTGGCATGCTCAGTATCTCACCATAATATTCAATTTCGGTAATAGCATCAAATATTGATGTGATTGTTAGATTGAGGTTAGGTGTATTACCTTCAAAATTTAGGCTGCTTTCTTGCTTCCAAGATTCATTGGTATATCAATACTGGAATAAATAATTAAATATACCAAATCTTGAGCAAATTAAAACTCGCATGACGATTAACTATTTTTTAAAACTATTAAAGAGGTCAGGCCCAACATCTTGACTGGGTATTTGATCGATAGCATTCTCTATCAGCTTTGGCTATGTGTCTTTGTCATCTTTAGACCGCGTTACTCGGATCACACCTTCGATTAGAAGTCATTATTGGATTCCCTTATGGTCATGTACCTCCTATTCATCTTCAAGCTGAGTTTTTCTAACCATGCACCTCCACAACTACAAGTATAATATGTATTGTGCTTGTCATTCAAGTCACATTCATCACACACATCTATCTAGCCATTATTCTGGTGGTGGTGGGTCATCTGCACTTCATATGGCCTTCGTTCCAAACTCAAATCGTCTTCAAACTTTCATCTTGAGTTTGACGGTGTTATGTTCCAGGGACACGTGGAAGTAGAAGGAGCAGCTGAGTCAGAATGTGGCTAGAGGATAAGTTATTGAGATAAAGATATTGCCTCACGTAGTAGTTACCATTAGAATTTTATTATTCAGTTGTCTTCAAACTTTCATCTTGAGTTTGAGGGGATGTTAAAGATGCCAATGCCCAATAATCCTAGCCAAGTCCAAGTCTAATCCTATTTCGTGTGCAAGCGGAAAAATCCCAATTCTACTTGTATTACAAGTCTTGTAATCTTGTTAGTTTAGGATTTAGCCTAATATAAATACCATACTATATTCTGTTAGAGGTGCTACAGACTTTCCATCATGAATGTACGCTATAAGTAAGTCTCACTCTCTCTTGCTTTTGCTTTGTCTGTCACCATTATTTTATAGTTACATCGCTCGATTCGCAATGAGCCAACCATTTCTGATCGTTGCTTACTCAGGATGGTGGGTGGCTTTTCTTTTTTCCCAAAACAAAACAAGGCTAGTCCACTGGTAGACAAAAGGTTTTGAAAACCACCTATAAACTGCATCTACTGTCTCCTTTTCCTTACGCCTCACAGCCATGCAGTACCATGGCCTACCCATCAACCCCAACATTGATCAAAACACCATGCATGCCAACAACCTTCATTAACTAATTAAAAACTTAAAAATACACATAATATGCATAGATTATTTTTCAAATTTATAAACTTATCAAAACTAATATCAAAGTACCAAAATAAATCGAACTGAAAATAAAATAAACATACATATATGGTTGGTTGGGTTGGGTCAATGAGTTGAAAAATTATCAACCCGCACCTAATCCATCTCGAGGTTCAAAATAATTTTCTAACCCAACCCAACCTACTGACTTCGAGGTATTTTGATTTCATCAAGTTGATGTGTTGAATGGACACCTACTTTTTTTGGTTTTGGATTAATTGAATTTTGTTGTTTTTGTACATTCCACGATCAAATTTCAATCGCACCGAGTTGACATAATTGAACCTAGTGTGGTGTGACTTCATCACTACATCATAGTCGATCTAGTTCCTAATATGGGAAACCAATCAAATTGATGTGGTGGGAGAAATCCTCCCATCCTCGACTGCGTTAACCGACGCATACTCCTATTTTTTTTTTTTTTTTTAATTATAGAAAAATAGATACCCTTAATTTTAATACATTTTTATTTGCTTTATAATCAGTTCTATAGCATAGAAATTATTTATTTTTTCCATTTCCCCTTTATATTTTCTTAATAGTAAACATGTCATTTAATTGCATTCTATAAGCAATTAATGAATTTTACAGGTTGTTTTACAAATATCATCATTAGACTTTAGCCATTTTAGACCCTATATTTATGGTTTGAATATTTTTTTTTTGGGTAGATATATAGGTTGAATAATTAATGTCCAAGGTATAATTATTAAAATTTAAACTGCAGGATTTTTTTATTGCATTTTAAATAGGAGAGAAGATTTCAAACCATGAATGTATTCATTAAAAACATTTAAAAAAAAATGTTATTTGACCTAAATATTATTAACAGGACTAAATTGATATCCATTGTTTCAACCTATGACATCTGCTTTTGATGATAATTTTTTATCATCAAATGAAGACACTTATTGATTTTTTGTGTAGGCAAAGATTGAACTCCAAATCTCTTATTCAACCATTAGAGACTCTAAGAAAAAAAAAAAAAACATTAGAGACTTTACCAATTGAGTTAACCGAAATCCAGAGAATATTTTCAAAACTCAATACGTGATATTGGATTCTATCCTCTACTTTCATTTATTATTTTATTATCAAACCCTGTAAATTCTTAACCTCATGGATTCTTGTTATCACAATATCACCCATTAAACTTTATACCTCTATTGGAAGAAAATGAAAAATAACTAAATAATAAAATTATTGATATAAGACCAATTTTTATTGGTAATGTGGTTATTCGACTAGTTGAAGAATTTAAACTAAAAGAGCAAACAATGGAACACATATTGAATTGAGTTCGGAACTTGGAATCTCAGCATCCACTTCACACACACACACACACTTATATATATATATATATATATATATATATAAAAAAAATTGAATAGGAGTACTTAATCAAATTGTCTTCTTTTTGTGGAAGACGACGTTGTCCAATTCAGACTCAACTTGACAAATGAACATGATGGGATCTTTTTATTTTATTTTTTTTTATAAGAACATATGATGGGATCTTGATAAAGTTCAAAGATATCCACGATACGCCTATAGTATCTTCATATGACAAGTTATAACCCACAAAAATATCTAGAGACATACACTCACATTTTGCCGCAACTATTATATATGTTAAGCGGTGATTGTATTAATTTTCACAAGTATCAGTACTGATCCTCAGAAAGTATTAATTTGATATCAAATGATACCACATAAATTGTATTAAAATACAATAAATAAGAGAAATATATGAAAAAATACTACCTTACTAATAAATAAGAGTGTGTTAGTTGTAATTAATTATTTTTTTTTGCACATGTCTCTCGTTTATTAAATTTTAATTAAGTTAACGTAGTATCATTTAATGCAAGATACTTTTCACCACATATAAGTAATATAATTCAATAACAAATTAATAAATCAAAAATATTTTTTGAGAGAGTTTCAATTTATGACGTCCGCTCTTAATGATACTATTTATCATCAGATCAAAACATTAATCGGTTTTTGATGTAGGCGGAAATTGAATTCCAGATCTTTTATTCAACTATCAAAAATTTTATCAATTGAACTAAAATACTTAATATTCTAAAATATATATATATATATATATAGTAAAAGTTATGTAAAAATATGTGCAAGCCTTGTGTTAACTGTATCACAGGGATGTAAGAGATGATTTTAACGTAGATGATAGTCATAGACAAGATGATTGATGAAGTGGGGCTTCTGAGATGTCGACACTCCATGTGGTTAAAATTTGGACACACGCACACCATGCGGCGACCCTCAGTGGTGCACCAACGACTACACCTGCCATGTGGACCCTCTTCTTTTGCCGTTTTGTGCTCGCTGTCAACACTTGCTGTGTGGACTCTTTCATCATCATTATCTTTTNTAGTGGGTGACTATGTTAGCATTCCTCATCATAAAATAACCATATTGTAAGTATCTTACAAACTAAGAATCATTTGGGAACCACAGTTTTCAATTTTATTAGACACCCCCCAAAAACAAAATAAATAAATAATTCAAACATGGGGAAGCATTTACCAGAAACTGGAGAATAAAGGGAATATGCGATTCATAGGGTTGTAAACTTCCATCAAGAACTGCACCACCCTGAAAAGCAAGTATTACTATTTTAAAAAACAGGCATTCTAACACATCTGCAAAAAGAAAATAAAACGATGAATCTAAATAAAATTCACCTTTAGTCAAAATTTAGTGGCCATAAAAAAATTCTCAATCAAACATAGGTGACATTGTCCGTGCAATGTCTACAAACAGTAAAATAAATGATGCATTTGTATGCTAAACACTGAACAGATATATCGTCAGAGATCTCCTAACTAAAAAACGTGGATGCTTGGGTGACAAAAACTTCTACAAACAATACTTCTCTTAATCTAAATTGCAAAATTCACAGTAAATTCCAACCAATTGGTCGCAACATTTGAAAGAAGGGCAGTGATTAATATGCATCAATCCTAAAATTCTAGGAGAGAGAGAGAAATTATTTTTGAAAGTACTCCAAATCATGCACATTAACCATAAAGGATCGCATCCTATATGCTTGATGAAAAATCATCTACAACACAAACCTTAAATGTACAATTATACATTATCACTTTGTTCGTTTCGGCGATAATGTTTTCTAGAAAATGAATCATTTTCCAAAAAGTATTTTCTATAAAAAAATTTCATTTTCCTATGTTTGGTAACACCTTAGATGAGTTGAAAAACAATCTCCTAATTTCTTTTATTTAGCTTGCTGTGATATAGAGTTGTTTTCCCAAAAAAATTAGTTGAAAACAATCTCTAAAAATAAGTTATACTTTTTTGTTAACCAAAGAGAATTTTCCTTTTACTTATTTTTTCTGATGCTACCAAACACTGGAAAACAAGGAAAAATATCTTTACAAAAAAATTTTCATCAAAACAAACAGAGCTTATAAGTAAAGGAATCTCAATAAAGTACATAAGAAGAAAATACCATGATAGAACTTATCAAAAAAAGAAATTGACAAGAAATTGCCGTGGCAAAGGAAAAAAGCTCCACTAAGTGAGCAAGCATAGATAAAGTAGTTTAAAAAAAAACCATACAAACCACAAAAGGATTCCAAAAAACAACCGCGCATCAGTCAAAAGGTTCAAGAAGCTTACCAAAAGAAGTTTGGCAGCACGGGAGACATCATGCGGATAATAGCTATATCTTTGTCAAGGTGTTCAATAAACATACTCTTAGACTATTATATGAATATAAGAGAACTCTAAGAAAGATAGTATAATATGTGGATACAGATGTATTTTCACAAAAAGCTCTTCAGATGAATGGTAACCATAAAATTTCCTTGCTCGTACAAGGCTGCAACCATGTACATGCTGTCGCTTTGAACCAACATTACCTTTAAGCTGTAAGAGTTCAAACCAAAGCAAAAACATATGATGCCTGCAGGATCAGCAATGCAAAGGACAAATTGCAGAAACACCAATTAACAAACAACACAGAGGTTAGAACAAAACCTGTTGCAACCAAGCATACCTTCAAAGCTTTCTCAAGAGCAAGAGATACAGCATGTGTGTATGCATCACCTATGCATATTAACAAGAAAAAGGATAAACTCAGAAAACCAGATAGCAAAAATCCCAGCGCATCTTAACATCAGGACAGACAAACTTAATTTCACATTAGGATGGAAGAAGATATCACATCCAAAATGAAATTAAGAGATAAATAAAAAAATATAGCACAAATTCACAATATCAACTAAAAAAAATTGACCCTGACTAAATAGGAGCGGCTACATAAATCCAATTTTTATTCCATTGGTTTAATTCAAAAAATATTATCTACCTTCCTCATGTGGTTGGAGTGATATATCCGCACAAGGCACATATAAATAGGGTAAAACCTGCAAAAAATATGGATAATTTAGTCAAGAATAACGATGTACCAATAAAGAAAGAAAGGAAGAGTAAATTTCAAACACTTTTCATATGCTTAAAGTACTCTATACATGAATTATTGCTTTACATAGCATACAATAACTGTTATTTCAAACATTTTTTTCTTGATAACGTAGGGACCCTTTCTAAAGAAGAACCCTTTGGACTCGCCTTTAGCACAATGTTGATTCACCACCAGAAAATGGAAAAGAAGATAATTTTTTAGAAATAAAATTTTCCAATGTGCAATTGAAAAGAGAGAAAAAAAATGAAAGGTGGATTTGGAATATCCTTTAAGTCCCACCAAATTTCACTTCAAAGTAGGCAGGACTTAAATTTTGATATTGAAGAAGAAAACGCGTGTCCTAATTTTCCCTATTTAAACTACTGCATTCAAGGAAAATTGACGAATCCAAGCTTCTGATAACATTCAATAAGAAGCCAAAAAAAAGAGGAATGATCTTACCCCATGGACGTGCAAGCAAGTCTTCTGACCAGCTGGTGTAGAACCATATATTCTTATAACAGGAACCTCATTCACTTTGCCACCTTCAAGAATTCAAAAACCACTTAACACATAATGTACATTTCTATGAATACCATTTTCCTAGCTCTATGTTTGGTTCCCTGGAAAAAATGAATAACTACATTTTAACTTGAACATTTTTTCACCACAGCAAAGTGTGCAAGAGTCTTCACGGATTCTCAAAGACTTTTTTTTTTTTAATAATAAAAATAATTAAGTAAAATTCTATTATACCTACAATCTGTGCAGTTATAAATATTTTAATATTACCCGTCTGTTTCTAACTATTTAACAAGGACTTTTTAGGTAAATCAAAATTTGAAAAAACCAAATCTAACTCTCTCTACAATAGTAAGTGTTAAAGTTGCCAAGCGATTTGTAAAAACACGTTTTGCAGCATTTGTAACATTAGAAGATGATTTAAAACAACGTTGTTAACAGTTAACAATGGACAGAGGAACTAAAATGATAGTTTTGTAAAAGTTGACAAAATTTCAACTTGATAATTGTATTTTTGCCCCCAAAAAATGTAAATTCATAATATATATTTCGAAAATTGTGAAATGAGTTTCACTTTCTTTTCAATTAAGAATTCTATTCCTAATATCAAACACTCAAACAAATTACAGTTAAAAAAAAAAAAAAAAATTAAACGGCGTCGTTTGAGAGTGAAAGTAGAGAGTACCTTGGAAGGAACTGTAAGAGATATCAAGGCCATGGATCGGCGGAGCCATGTAGTGATCGATGGAGACGATCCGAACACTGAAGGCGTTTGAATCCGACTGCGAATCTGCCATTGATTGTCTTCGAATTTACGGAAATGCCATGAAATTTTGCTTCTGGGAATGGAATTGGAAGAAAGAGGAAAGGTTTTGAATTTTGGGGGTGTCGAGGGAAATTGAAAATTTGTAAGTAACTTTGAAAGCTTCTGTGGCACACTATTGCAGATTTCTAATCCCAGAGAATGTGAAAATAGCAATTTGCTCCCCAGTTCTTTTATAAAATTGTGGATAGTCCATTGTTGGAAATTTTTTTTAAATAATAAATTACACTAACATCTTTTGAGGTTTTAGAAAATATCAAAAAACCCCTTTCTATTTGAAAAAGACCCTTTAACCTCCTGTGATTATTATTCTTATTTTTTTTTTTTTAAATCTTATCATATAATCAATTTGGTTAGTAAGTTTTGATATTTAAAAAAAAAAAAAAAAATTGTTACTAAGCATTTTTTTCAAATTATTCTAGAGGAGAATTTAATTTGAAAAATACTACTTTTAGATTATTCTAAATGTTATTATAAAATTAATTATTAAGAGGTGGGCAAAATTTTAATGTTGATCTCACTTGTAATTCCAAAACATATAGACTCGTTCTCCTTGAGTAAATAATGCCTGAAAAACAACCTATTTCCTTCTCTATACCCTAAACTATGGAGTAGTCTCTTTTTGCATCTTTGACCTAACTCCTAAATCTCCTCTCCTTAACGTTTCTTATGATACCCTCATATCTCACCTCCATGCTAAAACCTTTCTCATTTTAGCCATTAGCCATATTAGCATTTTTTTATCATCATTTAACAGCATGGATCATTTTAACACAATACTAAAATGTTAGGAGACGAAACTGACACATTTGAAACATGGGAGACCAAAATTGACACATAGCCTAAAGGTTAGGGACCAAATTCATAATTTACCCTAATTTTTATTAGCTATGTTTACTAATTACAATTTGGCATTTGGTCCATTCTGTATAATTTGGTCCACATCGGTCCATCCAGTCCATTTCGATTCCTTTCGATCTAATTCAGTCCACTTTGATCCATTTGGTCAACTTGGATTTGTTCAGTCCACTTTGGTCTATTTGATTCACTTCAATCCAATTTAGTCAATTTTGATCCATTTTGGTTGACTTTGGTCCATTTCAGTGTACTTACTTAAGAATAAGAAAAGACAAGTTTGGTAACATCAACTATTTGAGTAATACCAATTGCAATATATGTGATTAGTTTTGATTATAGTGATAATCTTCTTAAGAGAATGAGAAATTTGAATAATAAATTTGAAATTTAAATATTTTAGTTGTACCAACAAAAATTAGGAAAATATAATACATAATAACAATAGTTAGAATAATATGGACCACTTAAAAAAAAAAAGAATAATATATATCAACCAAAAATACTGAAAATAATAAAATTATATATTTGTAAAAATAGAGAAATAGAAATTACTTTTAAAAATTGTTTAATTTTTAGAAAGAACAAATTACTATAATAAAATTTAGAAATAAATTATAGCACATTTCAAAATAATTATATGTGTGGGTCTGTGACTAGTCAATTCTAAAAACCCAAGTTTGGCTGATTTAGGCTTGTTAATAGAAAATGCAAAAGACTTTGGTTTAGGGCGGGACCTTTTAAGCTTTGATTATGTAAAATTTGATGTAAACGGATCTGCAAAAATAGTTGCAAATATAGCAAATGATGAAGAAGGATTGTGGATTGGGCACCAAATCCTTGGCTATTGCATTGAAGAAGTCCGCCACTTCTTGGTCGCTGCCAAGAAAATTTAGAAGTATGCCCTTGGATTGCAGCACCATCATGTCTTCCGCTTCCGTGTGATCAATGAGTGAATACATGAAGCAAATATAAGAAATTGAGCACAATGAGCAGTATCTATTACACATTGCCCTATTACATACAAAATACACATAATTCAATTTTTAAAGATTTTTGAAGTTGAATAGTAATCCTTGTTCAGAAAAGAATCCTCATACAACCTAATTGGTTTTTGACAAAACAAAAATACCCTAATGAAATCAAATTAGCTCGCTAGCCCAATAGTGCCTCAATTAGTTTCTCCAAATTTCTCCATGTCTCTCGTCCAATTACAAGAGAGTTCAAAATAACAAGAGGAATCAAGCATCAAAAAACCAAAATTTCTACCTCAATCAAAACTGGCATTCGCCAGAATTTTTATTTGAGCCCAGATTAAGGCTCTTGGTGATCCAATTGCTCCTTAAACTATATGTATATTGCATCACTTCTTTAGTTCTTTTCAATTTTCTAACGTATCATTCTCTCATTTTTACTACCAAGGACCCTGGTGTTTGAAGCAGTTCCTTAAAAGAAAGTAGAAACTAGAACGGAGAAAAGGAACCAGTTCCATCCAACGGTAAGATTTTTAGACGTGCAAAAAGTAAGATTACTATCAAGTGTCTTTCATAGTCTACTCATATTCTTCTTAATCTGTGTCTCATTATAAAAGTTCACATAAAAGTTTCACTTCTTTTTTATTATTGATATGGAAGAATTATAACAGGTGCCATGAACTTAACCCGTCAGCTTCTGTTCTGACTGACGGGTCAAGACGTGACGTAAGGTAAACGTGATGAAAAGCATACCGACTAAATCAAGATGAAACTGACGGGTTGAAGTCCCCAAGTCCAACTGACGGCTTTTTGAAGCCCTTTGGTTACTAGACGAAGCTTGAAGGCCGACGGGAAGTACAGGCTGACGTCTTAAAGGGCTGACGGTCATATGAAGACTATAACTTGGTCATCACGCATGGGTTTTAGAAATTGCTTGTACTCCACGCCCAGTATCAGAGTCCTATAAGGAAAGGATTCCGCAATCTACGCGCATAAGGATTCCTACAAGGAAAAGACTTTTACTCCAAGGAAAAAGGTCCATCCACTACTACTATAAAAACCCCAATACCCTCATAAGCCGAGGTACGCATAATTAACCCCTCTCTAGCACTCTAGAGTTGAAAGAAGTTCTAACTTGACCTTCGGAGGGTATTTGGCCGGCACCACACCGGTGCTCTCTGTAAGGTCCTTTTCTTTTTTATTGTGCAGGTGTTGTCTTTGAGCGCACAAGCGTCGTGCAACTCACTGGTGAGATTTTCGGCATCATCAATTATTATTAATTTATGCAAGTATCTAATGGATTTTGAAGGCACTATTTTACCGTCAACTTGTTATAGGAGAAACAAATTCTTTTCAATTAGAGCTCATTGGCAAAGAGTTTGGCCCTTTCGAAATAAATATCTCTTGTTATAAAGTTTATTATTTTGTTATATTGATCCAATATTTTTCTGGGGGTTACTTAAGTGGGGGAGGGAGCCAAAGACTTTGTAGCTGAATTGACACCTCTCCATGCACAAAGTGCTTGGGGGTTTAGGGGAGAAAGGGTTCGAGCTGCGGGGTTAGTAGCATATTGTAATTATTTCTTCAAAAAAAAAAAAAAAGTGGGGGAGGGAGATTCAAATCAAATTTTCCTCCATGGATAACTAAGCAATGACAATAAACTACAAAGTTCTTGACTAAGCCAAGTTTATCTTATTGAATACTTCAATACATTTATTAAAACAACTATAAATCCAAAACAACTACTTACACTAGTCTACTTGCATTCATCATTGAATATGTAGATTCACTCTAAAAGTTCTTGCAAACCAATCTAGCTTCCTTGAGATGATGACATGTCCAATAACCAATCCAACTAGCAGTCCACTAGCATATCCAATCATTACCACTTTCCAATTGAATCCTTCTCCAAAAGATGATTCTTGGCTTGGCCAAAAAGTTGTTGTCTCAATATTTTCACATTTCTTGGACAATGGAAACCCACACAATCTCAAGTTTCCCTCAAATGAGGAATTTTGAAATGTCCCAAACTGTCTACCTTGGGGAATTGGACCTATAAGTTGGTTATGGGAGAGATTTAAATATGCAAGAAATGTGAGACTTGTTAGTTGCTGAGGAATTTCCCCTAGGAACTTATTTTGAGAGAGATCCAACGACTGGAGCTCAGTTAGGTTCCCAAAGCATGATGGAATAGGACCTGTGAAACTGTTGCTTGATAAGTTGAGTACAATTAACTCCTTGAGATTCCCCATGGTATTTGGAATTTCACCAGAAAATCTGTTGTTAGAGAGATCAATAGATATGAAGATGGTCAAGATCTTTACCAACTCCATTTCTATTCCCTTATTCATCACGGTTATTGAGTCTTCATAATAACCTGAATCATCTCCCATGTACTCTGGTTTTGAATTAATTTTTCCATGGACCATTAACATTGCATTCCAGGTTTTGAAATTTTCTGATGGTAGCCGGCCAGAGAAATTGTTGTGAGAGAGATCAATAACATGCAACTTCGAAAAGCTAACATTGGTACGAGGACTCCGAATGGGACCATAGAATCCATTTGCTCGCAAGATAAGAATTTGCAACTCCGGCAAAGACTCCAACCAAAAGGGGAATATGTCATTCATGTTGTTATTTCCAAGATTCAAAACCTCCAACTTTATACACTTTGCCAATGATCGTGGAATCTTCCCTTTTATTTGGTTGCGACTCACATCTAATGTCCTCAAATTGCTTCCTTTTATGAATGTTTTTGGCAATTTTCCTTGAATGCGATTGCTTCTCATATTCAATACTGCAAGAGAAGTGCTAAACTTACCTAAACATTGTGGAATTTGACCGGTCAGCTGGTTGTTAGACAAATCAAGAACTTGGAGAGAATTTACCTGGCAAATCATTGGAGGGATTCTTCCGGTCAGACTATTGTTGGAGGCAAAAAAATAGTTTGTAGACAATGGGGGAATTGGAAGCATTCCTTGCAACATGTTGGAACGCAAGTCTAAATATGCCATATTTTTCCAAGGAAGAACTTTTAAGGGCTGCTCAAAACTGCTCAAAAGGTTAAAAGACAGATTCAATCTCTGCAATGTCTCTTTTCCAACATTCCAAAACCATTTGGGTACTTTGCCTTCAATTTTGTTACTGGAGAGGTCTAAAGAGACTAATTCATTTTGGGTTTCTAAGAAATCTGGAAATTCACGTAAATTGCAAGAAGACAAATACAACAGTCCAAATTTTGGAAGGGAGGAATTGACCTTTCCTTTTGAGATCAACAAATTATTACCTGAAAGACGGAGATATTTAATTCGTTTAAGCTCAAAGAAAATGTTTAGCTCCATCATGCCTTTTACGTTGATTGAAGAAAGGGCTAGATATTCAAGTTGACTGAAATTAGAGATTGACCTTGGAATTGGTTCATATAATTTGTTTCCACTCAAAAACAAGGTCTGCAATGGGGATGAAGATATGTTTTGGAATTTGAGAGGGCCGGTCAAATGATTTTGGTATAGATATAGGCTAGACAATGAAGGCATTGTAAACAAAGAAGACGGGATGGATCCACTGAGTGAGTTAGAACCCAAGTCGATGTAAGATAATTGAGGAAGTTTACCTATTTCACATGGAATTGGACCTATCAACTGATTTATTGAGATATCAAGATTTTGGAGTTTAGTCAGATTTGTTAGTAAAATTGGGAACCTGCCATCAAAAGTGTTATTACTAAGGGATAAATATTCCAGTTGAGTAAGATTTCCTAGGAAAGACGGTATTTCCCCGTGAAAAAGGTTATTGCTAAGATCTAGAGAAATGAGCTTTGTAAGGTTTCCCAACGTAGATGGAAGTTGACCATGGAAATTGTTGGATGAGATGGAAAGATGAACAAGCTGAGATAGATTCAAGATAGAATGGAAAATTTCCATTGACAAATTTCCGGATAGAACCAAACCATTCAAAGACTTGAGGTTGCTGATTGCATTGGGAAATTGCTCAGAAAAATTTGTCGTAGGAAGATCCAACCAAATCAAAGACTCAAGGTTGCCGATTGAATTTGGTATTTCCCCAAAAAAGTTTGTTGAGCCAAGATACAAATATTTTAAGGATTTCAGGTTGTTGATTGAATCGGGTAATTCCCCAGAAAAATTTGTCCAGGAAAGATCCAATAGCTCTAACGAATTGCCAGAATTAAATTCTGGAAGAAAACCAGCAAGCTCGTTGTTCTGTGACACATCAATGGCTTGTATCTTGGGCAGTAGGAAAATATTTGAGGGAAATTCACCTTTCAATCTGCAGTCAGACAGAGAAAGAGATGTCAAGGAAGACAAATTTGTTAAGGATTGAGGTAGCGACGATGAAATATTCACTTCATCCAAATGAAGTTCTCTCAAATGTGTCATGTTCTGGACAAGTGCTTCAAGATCAATTCTTCGGAGCTTCAAATATTTATAATCATAATCAGCAGCAACAAAGTAATGAAAATAATTGAAAGAGAGATCAAGTGAAACCAAATTGGAGAGCCATGAAATTTCCGATGGGATTCGGCCATGTAAGAAGGAATGAGAGAGATTAAGATGGGTCAACCTCACAAGCTGCCCAAACTCAGATGGGATTGTGGTGAAGGAAGAGAAGTTGTTGAGGGCGAGGTTGAGTTTTCGAAGATGACGCAACCTGAAGAGGGTGCTGTTAGAGTTGAGAGGCCCACAAAGCCAGCTGTTGCTGAGGTCTAAGCCAATGATGTGGCCGTTGCGTGCATCGCATGTGACCCCATCCCAGCTGGAACAACAATCACTATCTGCCTTCCAAGACTTCATCTTTGGATATGAACCATTATAGTAATCATAGTAATCAGAATACATTCTCTTTTCAACAAACTCTTTCCTCAGTTGCAGCAAAGCAGAGCTCTGTTCAGGGAGGCAACGATGTTGAGAGGAAGTATTAGAAGTGGTTTGAGAATGTGAAATGAAGAACAAACAAGAGGCAATAAGGAGTAAGGGCAGGTATTGATTCATTTTCCACATGTTTGCAGCAGAGGAAGTAAAAGGAAAATTGGGTGGCTTAAGTGTTATGAGCAGATAAAGAACTAATGATATGTGAGGATATTTATACACACACAACAATTTGAAAGGACTAAAGGTAATTGGATATTTATATTATTTTTTGTGGTCTAAATCGAATTGGATTTCAAGGGCTTTAAATATATTGATTTGAAAGGTTTGAAATAATTGAATCTATGAGTCATCAGTTATTGACTGGAATTGCTTTCCATACACGGTTGTGATAACATATTAAAAAGTTCTTTATATTTAGAAGGCTTTAGATTAAAAAGTTCCTTTATGTAACCGTAAAAATATAAAGAGGACAATCTTTTTTATAAACAGAAAAACGAATTCCCTCTAACATTTAATATGTAGTTGATTTTTTGTAACTAAATTCCTTCCTTTGTGTTACATTCCATTCACTAAATTATAATTTTAAACTGATAAATTTTGATTTTTAAAAATTCTACTATCTATATAGCCTTTTGATCTCGATTTTTGCTTGTTAGTTTCTTGCAATCCAACTATGATTTTAAATTATAATGCTACATAAACAAACAAACAAACAAAAATTTCTTTCAATGGCCAGACTTTGTAATTTGATTATAGTTCTCTTACTCAAATAAAATTATATCTTTTATCTCAAAAAAAAAAAAAAAAAAAATCTTTCAGTGGCATTCCAAATCAATACCCATTGACCCCATCCCAGCTGGAACAACAATCACTATCTGCCTTCCAAGACTTCATCTTTGGATATGAACCATTATAGTAATCATAGTAATCAGAATACATTCTCTTTTCAACAAACTCTTTCCTCAGTTGCAGCAAAGCAGAGCTCTGTTCAGGGAGGCAACGATGTTGAGAGGAAGTATTAGAAGTGGTTTGAGAATGTGAAATGAAGAACAAACAAGAGGCAATAAGGAGTAAGGGCAGGTATTGATTCATTTTCCACATGTTTGCAGCAGAGGAAGTAAAAGGAAAATTGGGTGGCTTAAGTGTTATGAGCAGATAAAGAACTAATGATATGTGAGGATATTTATACACACACAACAATTTGAAAGGACTAAAGGTAATTGGATATTTATATTATTTTTTGTGGTCTAAATCGAATTGGATTTCAAGGGCTTTAAATATATTGATTTGAAAGGTTTGAAATAATTGAATCTATGAGTCATCAGTTATTGACTGGAATTGCTTTCCATACACGGTTGTGATAACATATTAAAAAGTTCTTTATATTTAGAAGGCTTTAGATTAAAAAGTTCCTTTATGTAACCGTAAAAATATAAAGAGGACAATCTTTTTTATAAACAGAAAAACGAATTCCCTCTAACATTTAATATGTAGTTGATTTTTTGTAACTAAATTCCTTCCTTTGTGTTACATTCCATTCACTAAATTATAATTTTAAACTGATAAATTTTGATTTTTAAAAATTCTACTATCTATATAGCCTTTTGATCTCGATTTTTGCTTGTTAGTTTCTTGCAATCCAACTATGATTTTAAATTATAATGCTACATAAACAAACAAACAAACAAAAATTTCTTTCAATGGCCAGACTTTGTAATTTGATTATAGTTCTCTTACTCAAATAAAATTATATCTTTTATCTCAAAAAAAAAAAAAAAAAAAAATCTTTCAGTGGCATTCCAAATCAATACCCATGATTTCATGTGCAACCACATGTCAGAGTGGTTATTCTATCAAATAAGAAAAATTAAAGGAATTGTAAAATATCAAAGAGTCTGTAAAATAAGAAAATATAGAACACGTCATGTATCATGATAGCTATTTTTTTTTTTTTTTGAGAAAGATGTATCATGATAGCTAGATTCTATTGACTTGACTAGCTTTTCTTCTATAAATACAATAATGTCTCCTAACAAATAAGACAAAAATGTCTCCTGACAAACAAATATTATAAATTTATAAAGGATAACGTTAGCAAGAGCTTTTTAGGAAAATTGTTAACAGATTGTGCTTAGGCTAATTGTTAATAAACTAAATGAAAAAAGTTTTGACAAAATTTTTATTAAAAATATAAAAAACTGTCAATAAAATTAATTGGGCAAATTACAACTTACCTACCAATAATTTAATTTAAATTTAAATTGCCTATCTATGATTTGAAATTTGACATTTTACCCGTATGAGGTTTGATCGAAATTTAAGTTGCCTACCTGTGGTTTGAAATCTCATGATACAAGTGTTTTGTTAAATTTTTCTTTATTTATTTTTATTTTATCTTAGTTGATCTAGTATTTTTATGTATTTTGTGTTTTTGGAAGAGAGAGACATAAAAGTGGAGCAAAATTACATATTTAACCTTGTTTTTAATAGAGATGGATTATGGAAATCTAATTAAGATAACCTCACGTGGATAAAGAGTAAAATTTCATGTGTAATTACATCATTTGTTGTGTCTATATATGTTGATTTGAACCTCATCTTTCACTTCTCTCACCATATACCTAAAAAATAATAATAATAATTAAAAATAATGTACTCTGAAAAATAAAAAGAACCAAGAACATTGTAGTTTAGCTACAATCTTCTGTCCATCTCCCCTCAAAAGAAAAGAAGAATAAGAAGGGAGGATTATTTGTAACAGATTTTGAGTGATAAACATTAACAAATGTTACTAATATTAATAAGTATTCTCAGTGTAATGGACCTAAGCATTACAAATGCCAAATATGTATTCTCAAAAGGCTTAAGAATTGTTGTTTTTATTTAAAAGTAATTTTAGCGGTGGCATTTTTTGATTGATGAGGTGACAAAAATTTTATCAAAAAGAGCAAGACTTAGGTATAGTACTTAAGTGCTGTTCCTTAGGTTTCCCTCTTAAGATTCTGTCATGTGGATTTTTTCTCATGGGATGAAAATGTATTTTTTAGTTAAATAGTCACATGGCTGAATCATAAGAGAGGAATCTAAAGAACAACACTTAAGGTACTCAGCACCTAAGATACTATATCTAAGTTTTGTTCTATCAAAAAACTCTTTCCTCGTAACTCTACAAATTTAGTAATTGAAGAGGTTTGCAATAGTTACATATTAGTGTCAGGATTTTTTTTTTTTTTTTTTTTTTGCATTAAAATTTTGAAAGCCACACTTCTTCAATTATCTGTTTCAAATATGATTTTTAGTTTGTCAAGTGTTTTATACTTTTATAGCTCATTTAGCACTTTTATGTAAGTTTTAATTTTGTAGTTCGCTCACTTTGTCATGATTTTTTTCCAATAAAGTCTTAAATTTAAAAGCCATACTTTTAAACACAATTATCTGTAGAAAATAGGTTTTTTTATTGGTTGCCAAGAGTTTTATAACCCAATTGACACTTCTTTGCATTGCAAGACTCTTTGCAAGTTTTTCTTTGCATTACTGGTTGCTCACTTTTTCAAGATCGTATTAGAGCATAATCCTTTCATATCTGGTTCTAAGGTATTTTAAGGATTTCAACTTAATTAGCATGTTATTATAAGATACATTACAAAAGCATGTAATAAAGAAATATTTAGAAAATGCAAACAATTAACAAAAGAAATTAACAGAAGGACAAAGTTTAGCTACAAAATTAGTTATAGTCTAAGGTTACAACCTTACTCAATATCATTAACATTACTACATATTTTGAAAATCTAACAGTTAGATTGCAAGTTTTTTACACTCTTAATACACATGTTAAATTTTGTGCCAATTATATATTATTTACTATATGATCTAAAAGATTATATTTTTATGCATAATTTTAAACTACAAAAAGTTGCAATTTAAACAATTTATTGATGATATAGTTATTGATCTTTAATTTTCTAGAAATTTTGCAAGCATGGAGGATATAAGAAGAAAACATAATCCAATGGTGGATTTGTCAAAATTCACCTTGAATAAAAGATATTGAATTAGGTTGTAGTCTTAAGCAACAACAAATTTTGTATCTAAACTTTGTCCTTAATAGAATAGGAAGTTTCTTATTATTAGTCTTTTTCTAATCCCATCAGTATTTCCATTTAAAAGGAATAAATAGTGAGTGTAAGAAGATAATATTAACATGAGAATTAATCTCCTCTTCCCCTCTCCCTTAGGACCAAAACTTATCTAAAAATATTGGAATCCATAGTAAAGTGTGTGTAATAAGTAGATTATACTGGAAGTAATATGAACAACACTACACAAAAATAATGTAGTTTTTTGGTCATCATCTACAGGTAAAATCAATTAAATGCTATCTCTATCTAAAATTTTCAATGCCTTAATTTTGGCAGACAATATATTGACCATAAAGACCATAGTGCATGACTAACTTTTCCAACAAAGTGACAAAAGTTTTGAGAATGTAATGTGACCTTGCTTAATTTTCTTGGAAACTTCTTCGTATATCAATTGAATTTGCTAACAAAAATATTAACAAATAATAAAATAATAGAAGAGATTTTACTAATAGACACCCTTAGGACATTTATTAATAACCCATTTTAAAATTTTTTTTAATGAAAAAAATAAAAAAATAACTGGTATTTTTTATCGTTGTTTCAATTTCTCATAATTTTTTTTTTCTAAAATGATTAATTAATGAATGTAAAAGAACCCGTTAAATAGATCATAATATAAGTTACTACGTATATCACATTATGAAAGCTAGGTTGACTAACTTTTCTTCTACCTCTCAAGGACAATAACATGTCCTTATGGTCACTTTCATTCAATTGATTAAAATGTGTAGAGTAGCTTTTATAGTCAAAGTCTCCTAGACAAAAGTGAAGAGGATGTAATTTTCTAACCCTAATTTTGGTTTCTACTTTCAATCAATTGATTAAAATGTGTAGTGTAGCTTTTATAGTCAAAGTCTCCTAGACAAAAGTGAAGAGGATGTAATTTTCTAACCCAAATTTTGGTTTCTTTGACTGGTCGTCCACTAATTGTAATACATATAACACTCTATGCATTAGGTATGAAGATACTGTGGTATAGGTTCAAATCCTTTAGTATCTTTTTTTAAAAAAAAAAAAAAAAAAATACCATGCTATAACCGTAATATTGAGAGATTAAACGATAATAAAAGATAAAAAAGGACTTCAAGATTTATAGTTTCGAAAAATGCATGCCACCGTTCATCATAATTAACTTCAATGACATGATGTTGGGAGATTCTTATATATATTGCTGTTTATGGACATTTATGCTGGGAGGTGATCTAGGCTCCCTATGGACATTTATCTTTTTGGAACTACCGTGAGTCTATTCAGTCTAGAAAACAGAATAAGTTACAAAATAAGTTGTAGTTGAGTCCAATTAATTTTTACTCACTACACTATCATACAATCACATAGTAACACAACATTCTTTTTTAAACTAGAAAATGTCGTATGGTGTTCTATAATAAGTTTTGATAGAATTAAATTCTAAAAAATAATAACCGGTTATGAATTATATATCTATAATTCTCTTACTCTTATCTAATTCATATTAACTATTTTTTTTAGAAGAATATATTAACTATTCTATAAATACTTTCTCAAAAAAAAAAAAAAAAATTCTATAAATAAGTTTTTACTCTGGCTTGTGCCATTCAATTGTCATCAATGGTTCTTATACAAGATTTAATAATTTATATCTTATTATTTAGCTTGCTTTCATTTTCTATCAATTTTTCATGATGGAAGGTCACTCAAGGTTATCTATTTATTATCAATATAATAAAGGCGAAAGGCATCTTTTAGTCCCTACATTTTTAGGCTATTCCCATTTTAGTTCATACATTTTATTTTTACCGCTTTTAGTCCCTATCCTGAAAAACGCTTCCCGTTTTGGTCCCTGCCATTACATCAGAAATGGAGAAAGTTGACGTGGCAAACGGCAGGAATAAATAATACTAAATTAATGTCCACGTGGCCTAAATTAATAATAAAAAATGTTTTTTTACATTAAAAAATGCCACGTCAATATCTAAATTAAAAAAATTAATTTATAATTTTAACTAAACAAAAAAAATTAAAAACTAAATTAAAAACTAAAAATCATATGAATTGAGATCTAAGTGTGTCTTGAACAAGAACAACAAGAATACAAACCAAGATCCAAGAACACAAACCCATAAATTTATAATAAAAAAATAAAAAAACCAAACCCAAAAACACCACCACCACCACCATTTGAAATTTCAAATTTGATCCAAAACAAGGTTGTTTTGCTGGCATTTAAACAAAAAGAAGATACAGAGAGAAGAAGAGAGAAGAAGAAGAAGCAGGTAGAGATGTCAGATGCGTATTGCTTAGACTGTAAGTAGTACACAGAGGTGGTGTTCGACCACTTGGCCTGCGACACTGTGTGTTCGGAGTGCGGGTTGGTGTTGGAGTTGCACTCGATCAACGAGATCTCCGAGTGGAGGACTTTTGCAAACGAATCAAGTGATAACGACCCGGTTTGTGTTGGCGGGCCGACCAACCCGCTCTTGGCCGACGAAGGGCTCTCCACCGTCATAGCCAAGCTCAACAGCGCCACCGAAGAGTTCCTCTCCTCCTCCCTTGGCCTATGGTAGAATCGCAGTTCCAACCCCGATCGCGGTGTTTTTAGGTTTGGTTCTTATTTATTTATTTATTTTTAATAATTTTTGGGTTTGTGTTCTTGGATCTGGGTTTGTGTTCCTGTTTAAGACACACTTAGATCTCAATTCATATGATTTTTAGTTTTTAATTCTGTTTTTAATTTTTTTTTATTTAGTTAAAATTAATAAATTAATTTTTTTAATTTAGATGCTGACATAGCATTTTTTAATGCCAAAAAACATTTTTTATTATTAATTTAGGCCACGTGGACATTAATTTAGTATTATTTATTCCTGCCGTTTGCCATGTCAGCTTTCTCCATTTTTGATATAACGGCAGGGACTAAAATGAAAAGCGTTTTTCAGGATAAGGACTAAAAGCGGAAAAAATAAAATATAGGGACTAAAATGGGAATCGCCTAAAAATGTAGGGACTAAAAAATGCTTTTCGCTTATAATAAAAGTTTAAAAATCATCGTTATCATAAGTAGGTATCTCACCTAATTGTTTTTCATTATTACTTTTTATTTTTATAAATATAATAGAATTTAAATTTATAGTGTCTGCTTTATGATAATTGTTTCCTATTATCAAGTCAAGACACTAATTAGTTTTGATGTAAGTGGAATTTGAACCATAAATTTATTACTTGCCTGATAAGAAATTTTATCCGTTAAGTTAATTAGATCCCACACTCTTAACTAATTCTAAGGTATACTTCTTTTTATAATAGTTTTACAATTGAATTTTGATTAACAGTTCTTGATACACAATTTTTGTTCAATTTATGAAACATTTAGAGATATTATGTTTTAATTAAATATATTCTATAAATTCATGATTAAAAACGTGCCATGCACGCTGGAAATTTTTTTCCAATGCAGTGAGCTAGAATTCAATTCATAAAGATATAGAGAACGTGAATAACGCTGCACAAAAGTAGTCATTTTGATTAACAGTATGAGAAGATAATAGTAGAACAATGAACCAACGTGTATTAACACTGCCAAAAAGTAATACTAAACAAAGTTTGATAGTCAATTATGGTCAAAAAGCTTTTTTTTTTTTTCCTCTAATTCGAAAAATTGTAAACCTTTGATCTTTGGAAAAGAGAGAGATTGAAGCAAAGCAACACTATTTCACAAGATTTGTAAAAACTGATTATAATTCCCCGCACTCACACTGATTCACTAATACATATATAACACCATAATTAAAAGAGAAGAAACCCTGTAGCAAACTTTATAGACTCCTATGACAGAATTTCCCCCATGCTCCACTCAGTCCGCTGTATCTGTAACAGATTTTTTGGGAACCAAAGGCTATATAGTTTGGGACGACATTGTTTGGTGTCCTTTGCTTGATAATCACTAAACTAAACGTCAGAGTTTAGTTTAGTGTCAGCGCGAGTGCCACTTTGAACTAAGTTAGTGTTGGCACGTTGGTGCTGATCTGAAGGTTTATCTCTGTTTGGACTCGTTAATACGATGTCGTTGGCATCATTTACTTTAACATTTCCAACTTGGATTGAAACATTTTATTTATTTATTTTAGATATGCATTTCATTTTCATATCTAATGTGAAAATAAGTATATATATATTACGGTATGAGGAATTTGTATGAGAAATATGAGAGAAGGGTTCGTGGTATTTATAGGATTGAAAAAGATTATGTAATGTGGCATTGTTTAAGAAGCTTCACCAGGACATATTGAACGTTTCCAGATTTTTGCCTTATAAAAGAATTTAGTGCCTGCAGGTAAGCCCTAGGTGATTATTTTTTATTGGCACATGTGTTTTATAACTAAAATCGTGAGTTGAACCCACAATTCTTACTCATCGTTGGAGTGGGTTATGTTTCAAACACAGTCTTTAGTTTTGTGTCTCACATTGGTTAGAGATGAATCAAGTTATTTATACTACTATTTAAAGGGCGTCTCTTGTTTGTAATTCTTAATTTAAATGCCTAAAATACCCTCAAATCCATCTCTTTGTAAAACTTAAATAATAGGGTTTGACATGTAACATTACTAATTTAAAAACTCCTAAATTTTAGCTAAATTTAAAATTTAAAAAAATAGTTTTTTTTTTTGTTTTGTTTGTCGCACCTCTACATTTCTCTCTCACGTTAATAGTCAAGTACAAATACAACTTTTTTTTTATAAATAAAATAAATAAAAAGGCTCATAGGACCTCAAATTTTTTTACAAATTCTTTGTTGAAGGAGCATTACCACTGCTTGAGTTTCAGTTCATCAAACTTTCGTACATTGCTTCTACCATTGGCGCCAAAGGATGGGCAGAGGCCAATGTTATTCCTCACGGTGATGATGAATGGGCAACATGAATGGGTGCACAAGTTTTGTTTTTGAGAGATGGACGTGGATTGATTGAGGAATCGTAATTCAATGGCAATCACCAATCTCATTCTTTGTTCCTAGAGAGCTCTAGGACTCTCTCTTATCCCATTGGCAAAGTGATGGGTTTATTTATTTATTTCTTTGATTCTATTAATAATTTATGTCTCAAGATGTGTTTATTGGTGTGTGGGGATTTTTTTAATTGTTGTGCATAAGATGGAACATAATATACCAAAGTTGTTCTTGTATGATGTAACATCTTATGGATTTTTTTAATTGTTGTGCATAAGATGTAACATGCATGTAAGTATTTTGTAACGTGTAACCTATTTAACATGTTCACGTATCTAATGAATTTTGAAGGCACAATTTTACTGTCAACTTGTTATAGGAGAAACAAATTCTTTTCAATTAGAGCTCATTGGTCTTCTCAAAAAAAGAAAAGAAAAGAGCTCATTGGCAAAGAGTTTGGCCCTTACAAAATAAATATCACTTGTTATAAAGTTTATTATTTTGTTACATTGATCCAATATTTTTTTGGGGGGGGGGGCTTACTTAAGTAGGGGAGGGAGATGCAACTCAAATTTTCCTCTGTTTTAGCAGTGGATATATGTATCTCATTTGAATTGGATTGGGGCTTAAATCCTGTCTCATGTTTAATTAGGATGAGTTTTAGTTCATTGCTGTGCGCTTTGTTGGTTTTAGCAGCTCTAGCTATTGGCTATGTGCCTACTGCTGCAGAGGGCTTTGTGATGTCTATTTGATATAGGCATCTAACTGAAGTCTGTTTTTATTTCGTTGTACTGTTTGTTAGCTTGATATTGTTAGATCAAATGAATAAATTCATAATCTCCTAATAACTTAACCTTTTGGGAGAATCAGTAATTAGAAAAAAAAAAAATATATATATATATATATATATATAAGCACAACTCATCGACCTAACTTGATATAGTCGAGTTGAAAAAACCTTCTATTCAACCTAAACTGACCATGCACACCCGTACCCTCAAATTTTGTGAGTTAAAAATAATTGATGTGTTTTATTTGCAGGATAGTCATATAATTTAATCGTAGGAGCTATCAGTAGTATTGACTTGAATTTCTTTCCATACACAGTTATGAAGGTGTTCATCTGTTTCTTATTATATGGTGTCAATTTATTGAATTGAAAAGTTTTTTTTTTTAATATTTTTTTTCCTACATATCTATTATTCTCTGATGTGTTTGTTCTCCATGTCTAAGGAGCTTGATTAAATTGAAGGTCTCAAATATAGCTTTTGTTCTCCATGTCTGTCTATTTCTATGGAGCTTGATTAAATTGTACAGCTAACTTGAAAATGTGTTGATTGATTCTAAATCCTATAATGCCTTCTAGGTAAGCAAAAAACCACTCATTATTCATTTCTTAATGAGAATTAGTAAGAAAAAAAGTTCTCTCTCAAACTCTAATAAGTGGCATTCTAATGCCCATGGTTCCATGTCAACACCACATCTCATCTTGGTTTTCCTACTAATTTTAAAAAAGAAAAAAAAAAAAGAAAAGAAAAAAGAACTGTACATCATATTAAGGACTAATTATCAAACAGTGTAAAATAAGAAAACATAAATCATGTTACGATAGCTAGGTGGTGTTGAATTGACTAACTTTTTTTGTACGTCTCACTAATAAACACTTATAATAAATAGCTAGGTGGTGTTGAATTGACTAACTATTTTTGTACGTCTCACTAACAAACACTTATAATAAATTGATGAAAATGTCATGTTTACAAGATTTTATACTAAAATCTGCTTGAAAAGAGTTAAGAGGAAGTATTTCTAGCCCCAATTTCTTTTCTTTGACAAGTTCACCCATCAATTCTCATCCCCCTCGTCTAGCCTCATTCATATCCTTCAATGATGTAATATCTCTAACAAATGGCGTCCTTCCCATGCAGTGGGAGATTCTTTTACTATCTTGAAGTAATGACTAGCAAGGACAATTTGTTGTATGTATTGAATTACAACCAAAAAAAAAGTTCCAAGTGTAAGGAAATTTTTTTGTGGCATTTTATATCTATGGTTTGAATTCCATCTCTCCTCTCCCACAAGTAAACCAATATACACCCATTGTTTTTTGCCTATAAGTTTTCTAGAAAATACTAAAAATAAGCATTAAAATATTATAATTTGATTTTTTTTTTGTTACTACTATTATATTATTCAAAAGCTATCTCTATCCAGAATTTTTAGTGCCTTAATAATCTTGGCAGACAATATATTGACTAGCTTTTTGTAAAGCCCTCCTGACAACAGTTTTGAGGATGACGTAACTCTGCATCATTTTCATGGTAAGTTCCTGCCCAATCAATCTTCTTCCTCTCTCTTGTTCTTATCCATACTTCCCATGACAAGCTTATTTTCCTTTTTCTTTATTAGGGAATCTTTTGCTATCTTGGCATTTGGAGGGAGAGGGACTAATGAATTTGTCACCTTGAAGTGTAGGAGACGGAAAATTGACTTAGGCCTTAATTATTTGATAAACTCCCGTACCAATTTTCAAATTCTTGTTAGCATATAATTGCAAGAGAATGAGAACATTAAACGGATATGGTCCCTCGTATTCTATTAGAGGGACTTTCCAAATTCTTGTTAGCAAATAATTAGTGCAAGAGAGGACTATTCAAACGAAGTCGGTTCCTCATATTGTATAGGTCGACCTAGTCGTGAATCACTGAATGTCGTTGTATTTGCAATTAGACATTCGAGACAATGCAAAATTTGTTATCACATTAAAGGTCATTATCATTTGGCAAATCGAAGTAATGAATGTAGACTTCTTTATTTTATTTTATTTAATAATTTGATAATTATAAGAATTAGAGAGGAGAGATTTGAACTTTGGTTACAGGACCTTGACAATGAAGGTAGGCATTAGGAATATCAAATAAAATGTTTTTATAAAAGACTTAAACAATCTCGTTTTGATTCAAAGTGAGATTAGTGGTGAATATTTTTGTAGGTGACAAATACCATATCAACAAGCCCTTCTAGTAATGAACTTGCAAATTTAGTAATTAAAGGAGACTGTTGTAGTTAGACTCAAGATTTTTTTTAACTAATGAAGCCTAAAAATTGTAAAGCCATGCTTTTACACTCAATTATCATTTTGAGTAGCTCACTTTGTTAAGATCATATTAGAGAGCAGCTAAATTTTTAGGAAATGGTATGTTTTATAATACAACCATCTTTATGATTTTTAATTTCGAACAATTCTGCCTCTGATGGTTTTCCCAGGCAGCATGTTGATTTAGGAAATGGTTTTCTTTATATCCTAGTATAGTATTCCATACACCATAATTGTTACTTAAATCACCTTTATCTACTAAAATCCCATCTAGAGCAGGTTTCTCCACACAACACAACACAAAATGTTGAGGAATATCATATATAAGCTATTATTTACGAAAATCTCAATTCAGAAATAGTAGAAAGAATGAGTCAAATTCTATCTCTATCTAAAATTTTCAGTGTCTTAAAGACCATATTAACTAGCTAGCTTTTCTACAGGTCCTCTTGACAAAAGTTTTTGTGAATGTAATGAAACCTCCAGTCAATTTTCATCCTCCCTTTCAGCCTTATATGCATACATCCAATGACAAGCTCTTTCTCTTTAGGAGATTCCTCCCTGTCATAATTGGTGACCTTGAATGAGCTGAAATTTGTTATGTATAGGAGATTCTTCCATGTCTATATTTTCTTGCAAGTGACCGCAATAATATAAAGAGTACAGTCCTTTTACAATAGTGTGAGGAGGAGAAAAAAGAAAAGAAAAGATGCTAATGATGTGGTGCAAAAAGATTTTTGTAAAATTTATTGTAAAACTTCCATTATTATATATAGTACAAATAGATATGTATAAACATTTTTTTTTATTTTTGATTATTCATTGATTTTTTTTTTGTTTAATTATAAACATATAAATTAAAGTAAATGAATACATAAAGGCAAAGTTAAATGTAAAGTTAAAAATGCTCAAAATAAATGTATAATAAAAAAAAAAAAACTTGAAAATGTGTAAAGTCCAGGGTAAGTCAAGGCTCTGATACCAACTGATGTCGCGGAAGCCTGAAGAGAAACACACACGATGCTCTCTTGATGGAACAGAAACTAAACTGTTAGTTTCTGGTAGTAAACCTCGAATCCACGAGGGGTTTCCCTGAATCCACAAGGAGATAAAACTGGAATCCACCAGAAGAAAATTTGACAAAAGTCTGTGTTTATTGATAATAGTCTAATTTGCCTCTGACGGCTACAAAACATATAAATACTAAGAAAAAACGTTTAAAACCCTAATTCGCGCTAATTAAGCGATTATGGGACAAAATTACCGAATTTTACCAAAAATGGAAAAATTGAGTTAACTGCAGAATCATAAACTACTGACCTTAAGGGTCGTCCCAAAACAGACGGGACCTTATTCTAACTTTTAAACTAAAAGTTATTAAGGAAAAACAAATATTACTATAAATAGCAAAAACGCTGTTATCGGGGCCTTAATGAAGGAATTTGCCTAAATTTTGGCGACATTCATGACATGAATCTGGATCAGAACGTCGTTTCCCTTCAACCTGCCAAATTTCATGCAATTCCGACACTGTTACCCCGATGCCCCCTACAGGCACCCCCCATTTGATCTTGCGTTGTGACTTCCTGCGCCCCTGCTGTTCAAGGAAGGCATGTGCTGTCTGTTCTACATCAATTTAAAAACTCCTAAATTTTAGTTAAATTTAAAAATTAAAAAAAAATAGTTTTTTTTTTTTTTTTGGTTTGTGGCACCTCCACATTTCTCTCTCACGTTAATAGTCAAGTACAAATACAACTTTTTTAAAAATAAAACAAAATAAAAACACTCATAGGACCTCAAATTTTTTTGCAAATTCTTTGTTGAAGGAGCATTACCACTACTTGAGTTTCAGTTCATCAAACTTTCATACATTGCTTCTACCATTGGCACCAAAGGATGGGCAGAGGCCAATGTTATTCCTCACGGTGATGATGAATGGGCAAAATGAATGGGTGTACAAGTTTTGTTTCTGAGAGATGGACGTGGATTGATTGAGGGGTGTATAAATTTTGTTTCTAAGAGATGGACATGGATTGATTAAGGAATCGTAATTCAATGGCAATCACCAATCTCATTCTTTGTTCCTAGAGAGCTCTAGGTCTCTCTCTTATCCCATCGGCAAAGTGATGGGTTTATTTATTTATTTCTTTGATTCTATTAATAATTTATGTCTCAAGATGAGTTATTGGTGTGTGGGGATTTTTTTAATTGTTGTGCATAAGATGAAACATAATATACCAAAGTTCATGTATGATGAAACATCTTATGGATTTTTTTAATTGTTGTGCATAAGATGTAACATGTAAGTATTTTGTAACGTGTAACCTATCTAACATGTAAGTTCACGTATCTAATGAATTTTGAAGGCACAATTTTACTGTCAACTTGTTATAGGAGAAACAAATTCTTTTCAATTAGTGCTCATTGGTCTTCTCAAAAAAAGAAAAGAAAAGAAAAGAGCTCATTAGTAAAGAGTTTGGCCCTTACGAAATAAATATCTCTTGTTATAAAGTTTATTATTTTGTTACATTGATCCAATATTTTTGTTTTGGGGGGGGGGGGGGGGGGGGTGGGGGGGGGGCTTACTTAAGTAGGGGAGGGAGATGCAACTCAAATTTTCCTCTGTTTTAGCAGTGGATATATGTATCTCATTTGAATTGGATTGGGGCTTAAATCCTGTCTCATGTTTAATTAGGATGAGTTTTAGTTCATTGCTGTGCGCTTTGTTGGTTTTAGCAGCTCTAGCTATTGGCTATGTGCCTACTGCTGCAGAGGGCTTTGTGATGTCTATTTGATATAGGCATCTAACTGAAGTCTGTTTTTATTTCGTTGTACTGTTTGTTAGCTTGATATTGTTAGATCAAATGAATAAATTCATAATCTCCTAATAACTTAACCTTTTGGGAGAATCAGTAATTAGAAAATATATATATATATATATATAAGCACAACTCATCGACCTAACTTGATATAGTCGAGTTGAAAAAACCTTCTATTCAACCTAAACTGACCATGCACACCCGTACCCTCAAATTTTGTGAGTTAAAAATAATTGATGTGTTTTATTTGCAGGATAGTCATATAATTTAATCGTAGGAGCTATCAGTAGTATTGACTTGAATTTCTTTCCATACACAGTTATGAAGGTGTTCATCTGTTTCTTATTATATGGTGTCAATTTATTGAATTGAAAAGTTTTTTTTTTTAATATTTTTTTTCCTACATATCTATTATTCTCTGATGTGTTTGTTCTCCATGTCTAAGGAGCTTGATTAAATTGAAGGTCTCAAATATAGCTTTTGTTCTCCATGTCTGTCTATTTCTATGGAGCTTGATTAAATTGTACAGCTAACTTGAAAATGTGTTGATTGATTCTAAATCCTATAATGCCTTCTAGGTAAGCAAAAAACCACTCATTATTCATTTCTTAATGAGAATTAGTAAGAAAAAAAGTTCTCTCTCAAACTCTAATAAGTGGCATTCTAATGCCCATGGTTCCATGTCAACACCACATCTCATCTTGGTTTTCCTACTAATTTTAAAAAAGAAAAAAAAAAAAGAAAAGAAAAAAGAACTGTACATCATATTAAGGACTAATTATCAAACAGTGTAAAATAAGAAAACATAAATCATGTTACGATAGCTAGGTGGTGTTGAATTGACTAACTTTTTTTGTACGTCTCACTAATAAACACTTATAATAAATAGCTAGGTGGTGTTGAATTGACTAACTATTTTTGTACGTCTCACTAACAAACACTTATAATAAATTGATGAAAATGTCATGTTTACAAGATTTTATACTAAAATCTGCTTGAAAAGAGTTAAGAGGAAGTATTTCTAGCCCCAATTTCTTTTCTTTGACAAGTTCACCCATCAATTCTCATCCCCCTCGTCTAGCCTCATTCATATCCTTCAATGATGTAATATCTCTAACAAATGGCGTCCTTCCCATGCAGTGGGAGATTCTTTTACTATCTTGAAGTAATGACTAGCAAGGACAATTTGTTGTATGTATTGAATTACAACCAAAAAAAAAGTTCCAAGTGTAAGGAAATTTTTTTGTGGCATTTTATATCTATGGTTTGAATTCCACCTCTCCTCTCTCACAAGTAAACCAATATACACGCATTGTTTTTTGCCTATAAGTTTTCTAGAAAATACTAAAAGTAAGCATTAAAATATTATAATTTGATTTTTTTTTTGTTACTACTATTATATTATTCAAAAGCTATCTCTATCCAGAATTTTTAGTGCCTTAATAATCTTGGCAGACAATATATTGACTAGCTTTTTGTAAAGCCCTCCTGACAACAGTTTTGAGGATGACGTAACTCTGCATCATTTTCATGGTAAGTTCCTGCCCAATCAATCTTCTTCCTCTCTCTTGTTCTTATCCATACTTCCCATGACAAGCTTATTTTCCTTTTTCTTTATTAGGGAATCTTTTGCTATCTTGGCATTTGGAGGGAGAGGGACTAATGAATTTGTCACCTTGAAGTGTAGGAGACGGAAAATTGACTTAGGCCTTAATTATTTGATAAACTCCCGTACCAATTTTCAAATTCTTGTTAGCATATAATTGCAAGAGAATGAGAACATTAAACAGATATGGTCCCTCATATTCTATTAGAGGGACTTTCCAAATTCTTGTTAGCAAATAATTAGTGCAAGAGAGGACTATTCAAATTTGAACTTTGGTTACAGGACCTTGACAATGAAGGTAGGCATTAGGAATATCAAATAAAATGTTTTTATAAAAGACTTAAACAATCTCGTTTTGATTCAAAGTGAGATTAGTGGTGAATATTTTTGTAGGTGACAAATACCATATCAACAAGCCCTTCTAGTAATGAACTTGCAAATTTAGTAATTAAAGGAGACTGTTGTAGTTAGACTCAAGATTTTTTTTAACTAATGAAGCCTAAAAATTGTAAAGCCATGCTTTTACACTCAATTATCATTTTGAGTAGCTCACTTTGTTAAGATCATATTAGAGAACAACTAAATTTTTAGGAAATGGTATGTTTTATAATACAACCATCTTTATGATTTTTAATTTCGAACAATTCTGCCTCTAATGGTTTTCCCAGGCAGCATGTTGATTTAGGAAATGGTTTTCTTTATATCCTAGTATAGTATTCCATACACCATAATTGTTACTTAAATCACCTTTATCTACTAAAATCCCATCTAGAGCAGGTTTCTCCACACAACACAACACAAAATGTTGAGGAATATCATATATAAGCTATTATTTACAAAAATCTCAATTCAGAAATAGTAGAAAGAATGAGTCAAATTCTATCTCTATCTAAAATTTTCAGTGTCTTAAAGACCATATTAACTAGCTAGCTTTTCTACAGGTCCTCTTGACAAAAGTCATCTTGACAAAAGTTTTTGTGAATGTAATGAAACCTCCACTCAATTTTCATCCTCCCTTTCAACCTTATATGCATACATCCAATGACAAGCTCTTTCTCTTTAGGAGATTCCTTCCATGTCTATATTTTCTTGCAAGTGACCGCAATAATATAAAGAGTACAGTCCTTTTACAATAGTGTGAGGAGGAGAAAAAAGAAAAGAAAAGATGCTAATGATGTGGTGCTAAAAGATTTTTGTAAAATTTATTGTAAAACTTGCATTATTATATATAGTACAAATAGATATGTATAAACATTGTTTTTTATTTTTGATTATTCATTGATTTTTTTTTTGGTTTAATTATAAACATATAAATTAAAGTAAATGAATACATAAAGGCAAAGTTAAATGTAAAGTTAAAAATGCTCAAAATAAATGTATAATAAAAAAAAAAAAACTTGAAAATGTGTAAAGGTGCCCAAGATGAATGTGTAAAAAAGAAAAAAAAAAAAGATTATGTGACTAATAACATGGTAGACAAGGTGGCGCAATATGAATATAATAATAATATATGTTACAGTTCATCTTTTATATATATAGAAGTAGATTAGCGTATACTAGTTAAAAACTTGAAAATGTGTTGATTGATTCTAAATTCTATAATGCCCTCTAGGTGAGCAAAAAACCACTCATTATTCATTTCTCTTAATGAGAATTAGTAAAAAAGAAAATTCTCTCTCAAACTCTAATACGTGGCATTCCAATGCCCATGGTTCCATGTCAAAACCACATCTCATCTTTGTTTTCCTACTAAATTAAAAAAAAAAAAAAAAAAAAAAAAAAAAAAAAAAATCANAAAAAAAAAAAAAAAAAAAAAAAACCTCTACATCATATTCAGATTATGCCGTGTGATACAAAGACTGATTATCAAAGAGAGTGTAAAATAAGAAAATATAAATCAAGTTATCGATAGCTAGGTGTGTTGAATTGACTACTTTTTTGTACGTCTCACTAAAAACACAATTATAATAAATTAATGAAAATGTCATGTTACTAGATTTTATACTAAAATCTGTTGAAAAAGTTAAGAGGAAGTATTTCTACCCTAATTTCTTTTCTTTGACAAGTTGTCACCCATCAATTCTCATCCCCTCGTCTAGCCTCATTCATATCCTTCAATGATGTTATTCTCTAACAAATGGCTCCTTCCCAAGCATGGGAGATTCTTTTACTATCTTGAAGTAATGGCCAGAAAGGACAATTTGTTGTATGTATTGAATTACCAAAAAAAAAAAGTTCCAAGTGTAGGACATTTTTTTTGGCATTTTATATCTATGGTTTGAATTCCACCTTCCTCTCTCACTATTACCTTAAATTTAATGTGTAATATAAAACAAGTAAAACAAACAATATACGCCCATTGTTTTTTGCCTAACAAGTTTACTAGAAAATACTAAAAGTAACTAAGCAGTAATGTTATAATTTGATTTTTTTTGTTACTACATTTTATTATTCAAAAGCTATCTCTATAGAATTTTAGTGCCTTAATAATCTTGGCAGAAAATATATATGGCTTTTTGTAAAGCCTCTTACAAAAGTTTTGAAGATGAGTAACTCTGCATCATTTTCATGGTAAGATCCTCCCCAATCAATCTTCTTCCTCTCTCTTGTTCTTATCCATACTTCCCAGACAAGCTTCTTTTCCTTTTTCTTTATTAGAGAATCTTTTGCTATCTTGACATTTGGAGGGAGAGGGACTAATGAATTTGTCACCTTGAAGTGTAGGAGACGAAAATTGACTTAGGCCTTTTTTATTTGATAAACTCCCGTACCAATTTCCAAATTCTTGTTAGCATATAATTGCAAGAGAATTAGGACATTAAACGATATGGTCCCACTATTCTATAAGTAAGAGGACTTTCCAAATTCTTGTTAGAAAATAATTAGTCCAGAGAGGACTATTCAAACGAAGATGGTTCCTCATATTATATAGGTTGACCTAGTCGTGAATCATTGAATGTCGTTGTATTTGCAATTGGACATTTGGGACAATGCGAAATTTGTTACCACATTAAAGTCATATCTTTGGCAAATCAAAGTAATGAAGTAAACTTCTTTATTTTATTTTATTTAATAATTTGATAATTATAAGAACCAAAGAGGAATAAGCAGTAAGTGTTATAATTTGAAATTTTTTTTGTTACTACAATTTTATTATTCAAAAGCTATCTTAGAATTTTCAGTGCCTTAATAATCTTGGCAGAACATATATATTGGCTAGCCTTTTGTAAAGCCTTCTTAACAAAAGTTTTGAAGATGATGTAACTCTGCATCATTTTCATGGTAAGATCCTCCCCAATCAATCTTCTTCCTCTCTCTTGTTCTTATCCATACTTCCCACGACAAGCTTCTTTTCCTTTTTCTTTATTAGGGAATCTTTTGCTATCTTGGCATTTGGAGGGAGAGGCACTAATGAATTTGTCACCTTGAAGTGTAGGAGACGTAAAATTGACTTAGGCCTTTTTTCTTTGAAAAACTCCCGTACCAATTTCCAAATTCTTGTTAGCATATAATTGCAAGAGAATTAGGACATTAGATATGGTCCCACGTATTCTATAAGTATAAGAGGACCTTTCCAAATTCTTGTTAGAAAATAATTAGTTCTAGAGAGAACTATTCAAATGAAGATGGTTCCTCATATTGTATAGGTTGACCTAGTCGTGAATCATTGAACGTCGTCGTATTTGCAATTGGACATTTGGGACAACGTGAAATTTGTTACCACATTAAAGGTCACTATCGTTTTGCAAATCAAAGTAATGAATGTAAACTTCTTTATTTTATTTTATTTAATAATTTGATTGTAATAAAAACCAAAGAGGAGAGATTTGAACTCTGGTTACAGGAGGACCTTGACAATGAAGGTAGGCATTAGGAATTTGACAAATGTTATGATTAGTTATTTATTTATATTTATTTATGCATTTTATCGTTATTTTCTTACTGATCTTTAAATTATTAATAAATTTTTTAGACTATTTTACAATATAGTCATTTGGTTACCAGTATGAGAAGACAATAGTAGAACAATGAATCAACGTGTATAACACTGCCAAAATCTAAAAGTAATTCTAAACAAAGTTTGATAGTCAATTATGTCCAAATCGATCGATTACTACCTTGCATTTTCCTTTTCCACTTTCTATCTTCGAGAGTTTCAATGCATTCATTCATTATGGCAGACCATGACCGAACTGCACTGAAATGTGAAAACCATTTATTCTATTTTAATTTACACGTGAATCTTGTAGTCAAAAATCTTTTTTTTTTCTTTTTTTTTTTTCCTAAATCAAAAAATTGTAAACCTTTGATCTTTGGAAAAGATAGAGATTGAAGCAAAACAACACTATTTCACAATTGATCAATGAAAGAAAGTGAAAGAGAAACTGTAAAGGAAAATTCTGAGAAAAGAAACAGAGAGCTTTAGAGAGAGATTTGTAAAAACTGTATATGATTTTCACTAACACATTAATAACACCATAATTAAAAGAGAAGAAACCCTGTAACAAACTTCGGTCTCCTATAACAGAATTTTCCGCATGCTCCGCTGTATCTGTAACAGACTTTTTGGGAACCAAAGACTATATAGTTTGGGACGACACCGTTTGGTGTTCTTTCGCTTGATAATCACTAAACAAAACGTCGGCGTTTAGTTTAGTGTCAGCGCGTGTGCCACACTGAACTTTAGTGTTGGCACGTTAGTGCAGATCCGAAGGCAATAAAGATTAAAGACAATAATGTGTCCTGATAGTCAATTTCAATCAATGTAATAAGTTGTGTGGAAGGATTAGCTTTTCTATTCAAAGTCTCCTTGGCCTCATTCAACACGACATAGTCTTGGGAGTTTCTTTTTACTCATCTTAATTAATCTCATCATTTCATTTAAAAATAATATATAATATTTTTTTTAAGAAGAAAAAAAAATATATAGTAAAATGTGTGAAATAAGTAGATAATATTAGAAGTAATATGAACAATATTACACAAAAATAATGCTTTTTTTTTTTTTTTTTTTTTTTTCTCTAAATCGAAAAATTGTAAACCTTTGATCTTTGGAAAAGATAGAGATTGAAGCAAAGCAACACTATTTCACAATTGATCAATGAAAGAAAGTGAAAGAGAAACAGGAAACTGTAAAGGAAAATTCTGAGAAAAGATACAGAGAGCTTTAGAGAGAGATTTGTAAAAATTGAATATTATTTTCACTAATACATTAATAACACCATAATTAAAAGAGAAGAAACCCTGTAACAAACTTTAGTCTCCTATAACAGAATATTCCGCATGCTCCGCTGTATTTGTAACAGACTTTTTTGGAACCAAAGGCTGCATAGTTTGGGACGACACCATTTGGTGTTCCTTTGCTTGATAATCACTAAACAAAACGTCCGCGTTTAGTTTAGTTTAGCTTTTCTATTCAAAGTCTCCTTGACAAAGTTAAGTGGATTATTTCTATTTTTCAAACCTTAATTTTGTTTTCTTTGACAACTTGTCTACTAATCAATCCTCATCCCCCATCTGGCCTCATTCAACACGACATAGTCTTGGGAGTTTCTTTTTACTCATCTTAATTAATCTCATCATTTCATTTAAAAATAATATATAATATTTTTTTAAGAAGAAAAAAAATATATATAGTAAAATGTGTGAAATAAGTAGATAATATTAGAAGTAATATGAACAACACTACACAAAAATAATGCAGTTTTTTGGTCATCATCTATGGCTAAAATTTCAGTGCCTTAGTTTTGGACCTTTTGGAAGACAATATATTGACTATAAAGATCATAATGCATGAATAACTTTTCTAACAAAGTCTTCTTGACAAAAATTTTGAGGATGTAATGTGAATTCGCTTAATTTTCTTGGAAACTTCTTTCCATATCAATTGAACTTGCCAACAAAAATATTAACAAATAATAAAATAATAGAAGGGCGTTTTGACTAATTAATATTCCATTTATTAATTAGTCAAAGCACATGCTTCTTGCTTTGTTCCACCTAAGCAAGAAGCATGTACTTGTCATGTGTAGCAAGACTCTGTTAAATATAACAGCAAAAATAACATCGGGGTGGAAAGTGTGATAAGTGTGATAGTTTAGAGTGCAAAGTGTGCAGTCGGATAGTTTAGGGTGCAAAGTGTAATCTAGTGCATAATTTAGGGTGGTAAAATGTAATTTTCCCTACTTTTTAATTGAATGCGAATTTTGACAAACCCACCGTTACATTAAAATATTAAGTGGTGTAACATTTAGGAAATTCCCTAGTAACATTTTCAAATATAGAAGAGGGTTTTAACATTTCCAAATGACACGTTAGAGCATCCGTAGTGGGGTTCCCATATGGCAAATGTAAGATACATTTGGCATACAAGCCCAACAAATGCTCAGCAACTGGAAGACCATATGGGAAAAGCCTTTTTAAAATTTTTTTTTTAGATTTAGCTATAGTACCATCTCAAATGTAAGATGATACTGTATCTGAATGGTATAAAAAAAAATTTTAATGCTCTTTTTGCCTGGCAATTTCTCTCTTCTCTCTCATTTTTTCTCTTTCTTTTCTCTCTCTTCCTTCTTTGTTTCTCATCCCCTCTCTCTCTCTCTCTCGCCATTGTCAAGCTTCTCTTTCGAAGCTCATGTCGAATCACCAAGCCAGATCGGAGCTCACGCCGAATTGGATTTCTAGATCGGCGTGGTGGCGAGGCTGGTGGCGCGGCTGCGATATGCGTGGTGGCTGGAGGTCAGCATAGTGGAGATCGGTGTGGAGACCGATGTGGAGATCGGCATAGAGACCGGCGTTTGGTGGTGTTGACACGATGGCCGGTTTCTGGGTTTGGTGGCCGGCGTTTGGTTGGTTGGGTTGCTTTGATATTTTGGTGGGTTTTATTTTTTTTATTTTTTGGGTTTTTAGTTCCGGTTTCTGGCGTTTGGGTCGGATTTGGGTGGTGTTTGGGTTGGCGTTGGGTGGTGTTTGGGTTGGTGTTGGGTGGTTGGATTTAGGTCTGGCGGTTGTGATTTTTTCCGATGGGTTAGGGGATTTGTTCCGATGGGTTTGATGGTGGGTTTCGGTGTTTGTTGGGTTTGTTTGGGCAGAGGGTAGTGGTGGCATGGTGGTGATTGTTTGTTTAGATGTGGCCGGTGCTAGAGGTTGAGATTGTTTAGTTCTGGTGCTTGTTTGATTTGGGTGAATTTTTGTTGTGATTTGCTTCTTGTGATTTTGTTGGGTATGGGTTTGTTAGAGGTTGAGGCCGGTGCTAGAGGTTGAGGGTGAAAGAGAGGAAAAGGAGGAGAAAAAGAGAAATAATAATATAAAAAAAAAAGATTAAAAAATAATATTTTAATAAAATAGTAAAATAATAGAGTTTTGGGATGCTGGGTGTATTGTAAAATGGTATGGTATAATTGATAAAGTTGCTTTTGAGATGGTAAAATAAGATGAGATATGAAAACCGGCTGTGTATGCTCTAAGGATGGTGACGATCCTTACGCTGAAGGCGTTTATATCTGACTCTGAATCTGCCCTTGATTCTCTTTGAATTTAGAGGAATGCCATGAGAACTTGCTTCCAGGAATGGAATAGAAGCCTAGAAGGAGGAAGGACGGTTTTGAATTTGGGGGCTATCAAGGGAAAATGAAAATTTGTTTCTATTTGTTAGGTGCAAGTTAGAGAGACAGGCAGTTATGATATTAATGTGAAAGCTTCTCTGGCACACTATTGCAGAGTTGTAATCCTAGAGAAAGTGAATATAACAATTTTGTCCTCACTTATTTTGTTAAATTCTCCATAGTCCACTGTTGGAATTTATTTTTAATAATAAATTACACTAACATCTTATGAGTTTTTAGGAAATGTTAAAAACCCCCTTCTATATTTGAAAATGGCACTTTAACCTCCTCTGAAAATGACACTAGTGACATTTCCAGCTTTTGGAAAAAAATTCCCTAGTATTTATATTAGCATAAAAAATATATTTATGGCTCTAAAATTAATATACTTGGCCCTCCTCTCCCAAACAATTTACAAGTTGACCCATGAAACCAAAAATGAAAAAAATAAAAATAAAAATTATCAAATCATTCCTCGTTTGGTTGTCACAAGAATATCAAGAAAAAAATTTAGCTAAACATTTGGACAATTTACAAATCTGGACAACAAGGAAAATATACAAAACAATTCACATATTCAGATAATAATAAATATCTTTGGACATGGTCTAAGTTAAAAAAAAAAAAAAAAATTATAACAAAAAAATATAAATCCTAGCAAAAAATTACAAAAACCCAATAATCTTTACCAAATTTCTACCTCTCATTTAAGAGCTCTTTGTTCCTCTCAAATAACTCCACTCCATAGTCATAGAAACAACTTCTATACTGCTTATCACTCCATTCACACACCAATTACTGTCACCAGCAACTTGAATCAGTTGGTGTCTTTAAATCAATCCATGAAAAGTTTTATTTTTTTAAAGAGCTACTACTCTTTAACACAACCTGTGGAAATTTTTATTTTTGAATGATAGAATTTTATTAATTTTTAATGTTTATTAACTTTGCGATACACTTGGTATGCTTACATAGATGTAATACATGTGTGAAATAACAACAATCTATTGTTTTATGCTTTACCTAAACTGCCACTAGAGCATGTGTGTGATTAGTTTATTGATAATAAACTTTGTGCCTTAACTAATTAAGGTAGTGATGGGAAAAACTTTATTATTTACATAGTTGAAGACTCAAAGTTACCGTTCATTATCATGTGATTGTTTAACAGATCTCTATTTCTTTTCTTTTTTACTACTTTTTCAAAATGACAAATTTTTAAAGGAAAAGATCTCACATCTTTATGCTACCTCAACCTTAACCAAGTAATTATAGAATAAATATAATAATAAAAATCCTTAACCAAGACACCAATAATTGTCTCACCTTTTTTTCGCTGAGTATTAGTGCATGATGTTGATTAACCATTATTTTAGTTGTTTCATTAAAGTAATACTAGACATGGATTTGAAATTTTAACTATAATTATTATATATATATATATATATTTTTAGAATCTTTTATATATAGCATTATGAAGTTATTATATATAGAATTATGTGAAAAGAAGAAATAGATTTAAAAAAAAAAAATTTATAATGTGGATAGAATATAGAATAAAGAATTGGTCTAACCTCAGTCAAACATTGAAAATATCAAAACGTGTT
Organism: Quercus suber; assembly: GCF_002906115.3. Classification (NCBI taxonomy): domain Eukaryota; kingdom Viridiplantae; phylum Streptophyta; class Magnoliopsida; order Fagales; family Fagaceae; genus Quercus; species Quercus suber. The sequence continues at coordinate 544,738 of NW_027069971.1, forward strand.
AATTGACTTAAAACAACTTTTAATTATAAATATCTATTATTGATTTTTAGGAAAGGAAAAAATACAAAAAAAAAAAATATTAATGCTAATAATGCATTGCAATCAACCTCTAGTATTAATATTCTAATTTTTTAAAATTTTGGAACAAAGAACTTTGGCCCTTCCTAAGTTTGAATCCTAGTTTCGCCCTCCTCTATAATTGAATTTTAAGAGCCACCTGTCTTGACTTGATGTTCATCTGGGTGTGCAGAATAATTTCTCTGTTTGTCTTATTCCTACTATTCTATAACCCACTGAATGGGTTGAGACTGTTATTGGTCGATGCGGTCAAGTTGATTGTTCCTAACAATAGTCCGGAGTACTATGCTGTCAATGAGTTGAATTGAAAAGACAGGATTAACTGGATTTCCATAGTTGATTACACAAAATTCCTTTCACAAACAGGTGAAGCTGTTTTTCCACGTACCCATTATTTCCATATAGGTTTGCTTTGAAAGTCCATATGGAACTTGATTAAATTAAAGGTCTCATAAACCATTGTATTAAGTTAGCAAAGTGCAGAACCTTGTCAGCTATTAGATGGAACTATCAAATTTAGAAGGCTTGAATTGAAAAGTTCATGCGATCTTAATGTTCATTTGAATGATTTGTAGTTTATTATTGGTGCTCCACGTCACAGAAATACACATATATTTGTGACCATAGAAGTATAAATAAGTGTATAGTGCTTAATTTTGAAGGATTAAGAACTGAACAGCATTATATATTTAATTTTTGTCCATAATCGTGTCATTTGAAAAGTATCATATGTCGACCGGACCTTAGTATATTGATGGAAAAAGAGTGAACTAAGAACACAACCATTTGGTCAAGAAAACGTCAAGCACGGACTCACCTAATAAACCAATCAGTGAGTTTATGAAGTGTGAACTGTGGAGAGCAATTGTAAAAGCCACGACGATTTTAGTCTGACCTTTACTCGATCCCTCACAGTTCCTCACGGCAACACGACCAGTGCATTAATTGTGACAGTAATCAAACAGCGCAATACTATCAATGAGGAGGACAACTAGCGTGAACTACACTTTATATTAACTACATTTTATATATGACTAGTTATCAATACGTGGAATATAATGCACAGAAAAGCTATTGATAATAAGATCTAATGAAATTTAAAAATAGAAAATTAAGTTAATAATATGCATATTATAGACATTTTGCAAGATAACATTTAAAAAAATAAAATGAACGATCATAATAAAATAAAATACAATGGGAAGAAATATTTAATTTCTATACTTTCCATAGTTTAAAAGTGTTGTATAACATAAAACATTATTATGTTGCTAGGACAGATTTTTATAAACTGTTAATACTAGACATATGTGCTTCTGTTGTCAATACTCACTACAAGTGCATAGTTACGAAACCTACAAAGTAATTCACAACTCTTAAAGTAATAAAACAAAACTACCAAAAGTTATACACACACACTTAGAACTACAACTGTTTGAACACATGCATATATTTTACAACCAAATCTTAATTTTCTCATCAACAACCTTTCAAAACATAAACTACAAAGATATAAACAAAAACCATGGCATGAGAAGGACACACCAAGCTTCAAATTTGAGTAGTAATGTTAGTTGTGGTAATAATAATATAGACAATTCAAGATATGTAACAATATCAAAATAAATTATAACACTTTATTCCATTATCTTTTATGTTGAATCCAAACAAGCAATTATATGTAAGATTGAATGATAATTTTAATCAACCAAAAACCACATCTTTAGTTAAGAAAGCAAACAAATACTCTAAAGAAAATCAATTCTAAACATAACAAAGGAAGAAGATTAAGAAAGAAAATCTCAAGTACATATGAAAGCAAAAATTGCCGTATAAAATAAAAAAGAAAGAATGTTTCCTTACAAGTTAAGTTTAGGGTTTTGAGTTGGTAGTTGCTAGGGTTTTGAGGTGGGAAGAGAGGAGTTCTAATGCAAGTCTCTCTTTTTTCTTGATCCTAACGACAGTGTTTTTTTTTTTTTTTTTAATAATAATTATTATTATTACGTGTCTCACAATATACAATGTATGTTACTTTGATATATCAGGAGTGAGATCTAATTCAACGATCAAAATCTCAGTATTTTGGGCAACCACACATAATGCTAAAGGAACACATGTTCTCAAGATGGAATTCATAGTCTCTTTGTAGAGATATAAAATATTCTCTTGAGATAAGTTTAATAAGTTTGGTTATTCAGAGTGTTAGACCTAACCACTTTAGTAAAGAGATACAAAGTTTATATTTTATGAAATTTGACTTCATAAATAAATATATATATGAATAACTTAAAGGTTTAAATCGGGTACTCAAAGATCAAGATGTAGTAATTTTCAAAGTGGCAGTTAGATATTGAAAGTTCAAAAAGGGTATAAAACACCTTTGAATGTTTAGACCCCAAATTACAAAAATACCAATTCAAGCTTTATATCAAACAATTAATGTGCGGAATATGATAACAAGCTTATAACAGAATTGATAGAACAATCTAAGCCAAATATAAACACATCCACAGCAGTAAATATAAGGCAATGGTAAAGGGAAAGAAGATGCAAATACACGGACAACACACGATGTGTTATCGAAGAGGAAACCGAAGTCCTCGGTGTAAAACCTCTCCGCCGCCCTCCAAGCAGTCAGATAATCCACTAAAGAATGTAGTTGGGATACATGAACAGCAGAAAACCCTCCAAGCCTAATCTACCCAAGTACCTAAGCCCTCCAAGCTTCTTGCTCCAATGAGGTTACGCCGAACCTATTTCTTCTCTAGCTTCCTGAATTCCGCTACTTGACCATAGCATCGACCAATGTATATTGGTTCCTTTCCAAACTGCTTCCCAAAGCACTAAATGGACATTCTCACAGATGTGGGTGTGGTGAGACAAGGGTTTGGTAAATGACCTCTCAAGGGTATGACAATGGAGAGGAAGAGAGTAGAGGAATTTGTAGAGTCTCTTTAGATGAAGATTGGGGATGAATCAATCTTGTATTTCTCTAGAGTTTTCTCTTACAAAATTCTCTCTGGAAGCTCTCTCAATATGATGGGTATAAGGGTGTATATATAGTAGGGTGAGAAGGGAATGCAAAACGTCAGTTTTTGCCAAACAGGGCAAGTTGGCGACTTGATCTCGCGGCTTGGCCAAGTCGCGAAATCAAGTCGCGACGTAACGGCCTGGCCAGACTGGAACTTTTGTCCTGTAGCGTGACAGCTGGCGCGACCCTTCAGCTTCCTAGTGTGCCTCTCATGTGCCTGCCTTTCGCAGCTTGCCAGTCGCGAACCACCCGCGAGTCCTAGTCGCGAAACTCTGTTTTTCTTGCACACTCTTGAGCTTTTCTTCACATCTTCTCACACACTACCCTTACAATTTTCCCACCGAAATACAGGGTTACTAAGTGTTAAATTACAAGCAAATTGGTCACGGAATAAAGCCAATTAGATGGTTGATTAAATTCAACCTTACAGATATTATAACTTTGTCTTATTACGAATATTTTCATGAAGGGGTTAATTGTTTAGATAATAAAGTCTTGGGATTTAATTTTATTAATAAAGTCTAGAGTACAATTATATTTATATAGTGGTATTAAGTATAATTAATAGTAACTTTGGGCGTTTCTCAAAAAAAAAAAAAAAAATAGTAACTTTGGGCTTGTCAAGAGTTGACAGATAAGCCCAATGCCCATTGAAGCTAGAGCTTTATTTTTCCCTTTGGTCCTATCTCAAGCCACACACTAAAGCCCAATTGGGTTGGCCCAAAAGGCTAGCTCAATTAAATAATCAGTTATTTATTTTTTTAATATGAGTTATTAAATAAAGTAGCTGTCTTTTGATAGTCATAAAATGTACGTACGATTAAAAGAGAAAAATACATTTTTCTCTAATTACATTCTCTCTTAAACAACTGCGTACTTAATTAATTGATTGAGAGACCACACATCTTGGGCATATGTAAAATAGAGGTGAAGACTGAAAGTCTTCCCAAGTTTGAACTTCTTTTGTTTTGAATTTCACTGCATCAAGGTACGCCTTTCTATTCTTTGTTTCTAAAATTCTAAATATTGCATGTCATCTCACATGAATGAAGTAGATACTTATATTGCTTCTGCTATGAGTTTTGTATGAGATGCAAAGCAGTTTTTCCAACATGCTGAACATCTTATCAGCTAAGGAATTTGATGGAGAATTGGGTACCAAGAGGTATGAGTAGGTTAAAGAACTAATGATGTCTGAGGATATTTATGCCAAGCAAGAGTGCGTACAGGGGCGTCTAACGGGCTAAGTGGAAAGGAACATAATTGGATTGTTTTCTTCGGGTGTGTACCCAATTAAATTTCAAGGACTATCACAAATAATCAATATATTGATTTGAAAGGAGTCATAGAATTAAATTTTAAGAGCCACCTGTATTGACTTGATGTTCATCTGGGTGTGCAGAATAATTTCTCTGTTTGTCTTATTCCTACTATTCTATAACCCACTGAATGGGTTGAGACTTTTATTGGTCGATGTGGTCAAGTTGATTGTTCCTAACCATAGTCCGGAGTACTATGCTGTCAATGAGTTGAATTGAAAAGACAGGGTTAACTGGATGATTACACAAAATTCCTTTCACAAACAGGTGAAGGTGTTTTTCTACGTACCCATTATTTCCATATAGGTTTGCTTTGAAAGTCCATATGGAACTTGATTAAATTAAAGGTCTCACAAACCATTGTATTAAGCTAGCAAAGTGCAGAACTTTGTCAGCTATTACATGGAACTATCAAATTTAGAAGTTAGGCTTGAAAAGTTCATGGGATCTCAATGTTCATTTGAATGTTTTGTAGTTTATTATTGGTGTTCTACTTCACAGAAATACACATATATTCATGACCATAGAAGTATAAATAAGTATAAAGAGTATAGTGCTTAATTTTGAAGGATTAAGAACTGAACACAATTATATATTTAATTTTTGTCCATAATCGTGTCATTTGAAAAGAGTGTGAACTAAGAACACAACCATTTGGTCAAGAAAACGTCAAGCACGGACTCACTTAATAAACCAATCAATGAATTTGTGAAGTGTGAACTGTGGGGTGCAATTGTAAAAGCCACCAGGATTTTAGTCTGACCTTTACTCGATCCCTCACAGTTCCTCACGGCAACGCGACAGTGCATTAATTGTGAGAGTAATCAAACCGCGCAATACTATCAATGAGGGCAACAACTAGCATCAACTACACTTTATATATATTAACTACATTTTATAGATGACTAACAACAGACTTAACGATACGTGAGGATAAATAATTATTTTATATTGTAATATATGTATTAATTTATTTTTTGAAATTTTTTGAAGATAATTTGTTCTCCCTAGATTCTCAACAAAAAGAAAAAAAAAAAATTGTTCTCCTTAAAAATTAAATAATTTATATTCAGTCCAATTAGGTCTAATTCAGTCTAATTTGATCCACTTGGTCCAATTCTGTCCACTCACACAATTTCAGTCCCCTTCTGTCTATTATAGACTAATTGAGCCTTAAATTGATTCTTTTTGTAGGTTTTCTTTTCAAGTTTAGCTCAAAAATTCATTTTTTCTTAAATTTTGAGTTGAAAAGTATGAAATTATATTTTATTTGGGCTAAATTCTTTAGTTTTGAGTTAAAAAATACAATGAAAATAGACATTAGAAATTTGAAATATGAGCCCTAAAAATGAAATAAAAATTATAAATATTCAAAATTCTTATTTGGCCCACACTAGTTCTATTCGGTCCATTCCGTCCTCTTTGGTCTAATTTGGTCATATTCGGTTTGTACGATCTTAATCCGTCCCGTTAGTCCTATTTAGTCTACTTTGTCCACTAAAGTTCTATTCGGTCCACTTGGGTCTATTTGGTCTTATTCCATCTACATTGGTTCTATTCAGTCCATTCTATCCACTTTGGTTCTACTTGATCCTATTCAGTTCAAATTGGTCCTATTCGATTCATTCTAACCACTTTGGTTCACTTCAGTTCTATTCAGTCCACACTGGTTCTATTCAATCCAATTTGGTCATATTTGGTCCATATCGTCCTAATCGATCCATTTTGTCCTATTTAGTCCACTCTGTCCACTAAAGTTCTATTTGGTCGATTCAATCTTATTCAGTCCACTTCAGTCCCTTCGCTCTACACTGGCTTTATTCGGTCTACTTTTGTCCTATTCCTCCACATTCGTCCTATTCAGTCCATCTGTCCACTTCAGTCCTATTTGGGCCATTTTGTCCACTTTAGTCCTATTCTGTCTACGTTAGTCCTATTTCTTCCATTTTGTCCACTTCAGTCCAATTCAGTCCACACTGGTCCTATTCGGTCCAATCTGTCCACTTCAGTCATATTTGGTCCTCTTCGCTCCGTTTTGTCCACTTTGGTCCTAATCTGTCCATTCATTCTTATTTGGTCAACTTTGGTCCTATTTGGTGTTCCATTTGGTCCAATTTGTCCATTTAGGCCACTTCCACTTCGATCTATTTTTGTGCACTCACATAATGAGAAAAAATATGTTTGGGTTGAAAGCACTTATTCTGAATCCAAATTTATTAAAAAATATATATATTATTCTCAAACTTGTAATGTCTAAAATCTTAAGCATAATATTTATTATTACTATGATTTTGTTAAGCCTCATTCATTAATGTAGCATTTCAATCCATTTCGGTACAGCTAAATTTAAGTAAGTCTTTCTAAACATAAAGGATATGAATACACAAATATAATTTTTAAAACATTTATTCATTTGTTTTAACATCCTTACTTTTAAATGAATTGCATGAGGTTGATTATACATTTAAGCAATAGGTGGTGTGTGTGTGGGGGGGGGGGGTAATTTTTATTTAAATAAATTATTCATTCTTTTGAAAGAGATTATCATAATAATCAAAACTACTCATATCAAACTTATACTGAATATGTATAATTTATTCTTTAAATTTTATTGTAGAGAGAGAAAGACTACTTGTGATGGGGAACAAAAAAATATAACACCAAAATGTATGAACGGTCCCAAAATAAAGCTTTAAAAATCACAATGATTCATCAATATAAAGTAGAGTTGTCTCAAAGGAAAGAGAATAACAGTTTTTCAAGAGAGAATGGGAGAGAGAATAATAAGAAATCTATAGAAAATAATGGGAGAAGAAAAAAATAAAAATGAAAAATATAGTAATAAACACCAAATTATCCAAGTCTTGTTATGTAATAAAATAACATTATATTCTTATATAGTATCTTTATATTGCAATATGATAACATCTATGAAATTAAAGAGAATAAAAAGGATAACAACTTAAAAACACGAAACTTAATCACATCAAACCAAAGTAGAGTTCCAAATAATACAAAAATTCATCAACCTAAAGTAGAGATGCAAGAAAAATAAAAATAAAAATCTACCAAAAAGGGAAAAAATGAGAGAGAAAGAGAAAGAAGTAACCTTTTGTATGTGGGAAAACTATGTATAAAATGGGAAAGAGACTTGTAAATTTATAGTAAGAGAAGGGGAATACGAAAAGCAAGAAATAATGGAAAAGAGAGAGAGAGAGAGAGAGAGAGTGATATTAAGGTAAATAGTAGTAGGGAAATGAAAATGTAAAAGGAATGGAAAAAATTAGAGAAAGTATAACAATAAGTTGAGAAATTAATAAGAAAAAAAAAAAAACTCTAATTTTGGTGGCTGTATGTTTGTTATAGTTTCATTAAAAAAAAAACTATTATTGTTTTTAATTCCTTTCCTATATAATTAATAATGTTAAACAAAAAAAAAAAAAAAAAAAGAAGAGAAGAAGAAGAAGCATGTTAACCTGTTTTTTAACAACAAAAACCAATTATTTTCTTGGCTTTATGATGAAGAGCAATCATCATAAAGCAAACGTGATAAGCTGAAATTCAATCATATTTACTTTCTTGGTTGGATGATAGAAAACAATTATCATAAAATGGATGCTATATGTTGAAATTCTTTCTTATCTATCAACCCAAAAAAAAAAAAAAAAAAAAAAACCTCAATGTTTGTCAATTAAATCAATTAGTAAAAGTCATTTTACTTGAATAATTAAAGTATTTACCAAGTCAAAATTGCTCATATTTTCAATTGTCAATTTAGAAGTTGGTAGGTTAGTGACACTTTGGAAATTGCTATTCTTTTCAATTGATCTGCTAGTATTGGAGGTTTTCAAAAATTTTAATTTTTTTCCACAATCTAGCAAGTTGAAATTGCTCATATTTTCATTCTTAAGTTCAAGTGTATTATGCCAAGAAAATAGTTACATTTGACTTTTAAAAAATTGCATGTTCATTGATTTTCCATCGAGAATCTAGGACGAACAATTAATCTGGCGAAATATTCAAATACTATATGCATCAAAGTTGCAAAATGATCTTATATTTTAACTAATACCTAGCAAATACATGCAAGTATTGCAGTTTAACTATAAAATATTATTAGGCATTTCTCCTTTTCATTATGATAAACTTTATCCACCATTTCTTTATCTCTCTTTCAGCCTTGCGATATAATCTGAATGTTCTTTTGGATTATCAATATTATCGGATGGTTTAAATATTACTAATTGTCATAGTAATTGGTAAAAATAATCACAGAAAGTTCAAGAAATATTTATATTACTCAATATATGTTAGGTCTCAAAACTAAATATAGTGGTTCTAAGGTTTGAACGGATCTAATAGTGTTTTAGAATTTAACGTTAAGTTGTCTATTTTTAAGTAAAATAAAATAAATAAAAAGATGGATTTGAAATAAGTTTTGATTAATAAATATATGTGGAATAATTTTAATATAATTTGAATTGAATTTGAGATCTATATTTTTTAATAAATTCAAATTTAGAATAGGTACTCTCAACCGAAAGATCAAAATGATCCAAATAAACCGAATCGGACTGAATGGACCAAAGTAGATTGAAGTGGACTGAATAGACCAAATTAAATAGAATGGACAGAAGCGGACCAAAATTGGCTGAAATGGACAGGATTGACCGAAAAGGACTGGGATAGACCAAAATGGAAAAAATAGACTGAAATGGACTGAAACAGACTGAATTGGACCAAATGCAAAGAAACGACACACATAAAAAAGAATTGACGTTTTATATACTATTAAGTTAAAAAAAAAAAAAATAACGACTTCGAGTTTTCATCCACCTAGTGACAATCACTAATTATAAATTTATAAGTTCTCATTATTATGACATTAACTATTTGTATCTATGTGCATCAACCATTTGTGTCATTTTTCTTCTTATTTTTGTAACCATAGCCATTTTTAATAAAGGCAAAATACAATGTTGGGTATACTGCATTTCTGCTCACCCAATGATAGATATAAACCGGCTGAATCTTTTGCTCTCTCTCACAGGCTGAAACTTTTGTAGGAATTGGTTTTTGCCCATCCTTATTTTTGGCTTGAAACTTTTGACCCCCCCCCCCCCCCCCCCAAAAAAAAAAAAAGAGGCTATTTCTTCAATTCAGAATAAGTAAAATATTTGCGAGAATATGAAATTGATGGATGATTAGGATGTTTGATCTAACTACATAGATGGGATCAGAACTAAGTCAAGTTCTGGGATAACATTTATTAAGGATTACGCTTTAGACACTGACGTCCTCTAGCAGTAATTATTTGCTGTAACAATGTGAGCCATATTCTGCCCAGGCTTAATCTGGGATTGCAAAACTGATTAACATTTTCTATTATTTGGTTTTTTCAAACGTATGCGCCTGATGACCATCCTTGACCGCATACCAATTATCAACCCTCTCTATGAATCTTGCTTTGTGTATTTAGGTGCTCTTGATAGAACTCAATTGTCTATCAATTTAGTCCTATTCCCATTTGAAAAGCCTAATCAACCATGTCTATGAATTTTGTCATCTGTCTATTTGGACGCTCTTGATACTACTTTTCAATACATTTAAATTAAGAGATTAAATATATAATCCCACACACATTGCGGTGGTTTTTTTATTTATTTTAAATTTGAATAATTAATTGTCATGTTTGTTTACGTTTATGAGTGTTAGAAGCTACTTCTAACCTTTTCCAAACAATAACAATAATAATAATAATAATAACTAAATACTAATTACAATTTTAGTCTGTATAAACTAAAAATATTTTCAAACCAATTAAAAATAAAATTTAGACAAGGTACTAGTGGATGAACAATCAAGTTAAGTTCAAACTTGATTTGACTTCAAGGATAGAAAAATGTCTTCGGAAAAGGCTAACTACCTTGCCGATATTGTTTTCAGTCCGTATTTGTCCTCTTTCATTATTTCTATATGACTCGATCCTCTAGCTGTCTGAGTTGCAATATCTCTTTGTTTTCCGGGTTAAATTTTGTGGTTTACTCCCTCGACACTTATAGTATTATTAACTGTCACTTCATATGTACTCTCACTGATATTACGTTTGCGCTATAGGATCATCTTCCAAGCTAATTGTTGGTGAAATTGTCATAGGTATGTACTATAGTCATGACAAAGTTGTCAGATGAAAATCGGGTTAACATTGGTTGCACATGACAAAGTTGCCTTTCTTTAATTACAGGTATTGCGGCTGCTGTGCTTGTGATTATAGTATTCTGTATCATAATATGCTGCTTTAGAAGAGAACAATTGAGTAAGGCATTGATATATAGGAGGACAGCAAGGAAAAACGATGAAAATCTCAAGGCAATTATTTTGAATTATGGTTCACTTGCTCCCAACTATTATAGCTATTCAGAGATCAAGCAGATGACAAACTCATTCATAAACAAACTAGGGCAAGGAGGATACAGTAGTGTATACAAAGCAAAGCTACCAGATGGTAAGCTTGTGGCAGTAAAAGTTCTAAGTGAATCCAAAGGCAATGGAGAAGATTTTGTTAATGAAGTTGCAAGCATTAGTAGGACTTCTCATGTTAATATAGCCACTCTTTTAGGTTTCAGTTGTGAAAAGAACAAGCGAGCTCTAGTATATGAATTCATGCCCAATGGATCTCTAGACAAGTTCATATACCATCGAGATTCTTCAGAAACAAATTGTCATTTGGAATGGAAAACATTGTACAAAATCGCAGTTGACATAGCTCGAGGACTAGAATATTTACATCAAGGTTGTAGCACAAGGATCCTACATTTTGACATCAAACCTCAAAATATTCTTTTAGATGAAGATTCCAACCCAAAAATCTCTGATTTTGGCCTTGCTAAACTCTGCCAAAGAAAAGACAGCATTGTATCAATGCTTGGCATGAGAGGAATAGCAGGGTATATTGCCCTAGAAGTATTTAGTCGAAACTTTGGTGGAGTCTCTCATAAGTTTGATGTTTATAGCTATGGAATGCTTGTTCTTGAAATGGTTGGAGGAAGAAAAAATTTTGATAATGGAGTGTCCAATAGTAGCGAAAAATATTTTCCAGATTGAATTTATAAGGATCTTGAACTAGGTATGGGTGGAAGAACATTTGGGGTCATGACAGCGGAGGACCAAGAGACAACAAGGAAGATGATACTGGTGAGTTTATGGTGCATTCAGACAAATCTATCCGATCGACCATCCACGAATAAGGTGGTAGAGATGTTAGAAGGAACCCTTCATTCCTTACAAATTCCTCCAAAGCCTTTCTCGTGTACGCCTGAAGGGTCACCAGTAGATTCTTCCACAACTTTGTAAAAATGAGCTAAAAGCAATTTACAAGGAAAAATACAGATGCAGCATTGGGCGGAATAAAAGAAACATTCCTCATCAGTCATCACATGTATGAATTTCTTATATTTATGGCTTGAATTATACATGATATGTTTTACTCTTGACTACGAAAGCTGATGAGAGTACCATGCTTACTTTGTGGTCTCGATATGGATCTAATAATTGGAATTTCTTGCTCTCACTTTGTGGTCTCAAACCAAATAATTAGAATATTAAGGCTACAATTAATACCAAAAAATGGAATGTTAAAATTCCATTCTCGTACAGGAATATTCCAAAAATATTTATTGTTGTTAACAATATAAAGACAAAGAGACTAATTAAATAGCCTGTATATTTTGTATATATGATGTGTGTATAATATTGTACAAGAGAGGATATTACATAGGCACAATATGTGTGAAGTACAAGTAATATGTGTGTACTGCAAGTACAATACATTGGGCCCAAGCTAGCGGGCTAGACTATCTTATATATATACTAACATCCTACCTCAAAGTCAAGGCGATGTAGATGAAGCTAATTGGAGCTTGGATATAAGATCTCGAAGGCAACTAGGTGGGTGAGTCTTGGTGAATATATCAGTAGGTTGGTTAGTAGAGGAGATGGAGTACAACCAAAGATTGCCTTTCATGAGATCCTGATGAGTGATATGGCTCAATTTTAATGTGCTTGGTGCATTCATGGAGGACATCATTATGAGTAATATAAATAGCACTGCGATTATCACAATAAAAAGGAGTTTTGGTGAGTTGTGGAGCATCCACATTAGCCAAGAGCCATCAGAGCCAGAAAAGCTCGCCAGTGATGTCAACAAAGGCACAATACTCAGCTACACTGCTGGAATTAGAAACAACATACTTCTTTTTGCTACGCCATGAGACAAGAGAGGTACCACGTTGATGTCTCGCAGCCTTCAACCACCTCGGAAGGCAATGCGTGCTCTCCACACGTGTAGATAGGACTGGAAACGAGCGATGGCCACTTGCGGTCCCTTCCCCCTCTATTCCCCTTTTGAGAATGATGCATGGTTTGGGTGTGAACTATGACTAATGAGTCATTTTTAATTAAAGTTTAGGAATCGCCACCAATCATTGGGTATTTCTAGGTGTGATTAGTCACATGATTCTATTTTGATTTTATTACCAATCCTAGGTTAAGAAAAATGTCAAGTTTTTCCTAATCTAAATGGATAATAAAAAATCTTGATTCTTGGATTCCGAAGTCTGATTACATGTGGGGGAAGGTTTTAGGCACCCACAATGCTTGTCATGAAACAGTCCTTTGTTATGGTAAACTATTAATTTTTGGTCATTGACAGATAAAAACAAGCTATTTCCAGTAGCTTTTGGGGCTTTAAAGAATTTAGGCTTTGAGGTTTGATTTGGGAATGGTGTGTAGCCTTTATCATTGCTTTGCTAGCACATTGGAATTACTACCAAATTTCCATGACGAAAATCTGACAATACTTCACCTTATTTTCGTGGCAAAATTTTGGCAACATTTCAGATCAAGTGCGTCATGGCATGCATAACGCTATCTTCACCAAGCTTTCATGGCGAGAATATAGCAAGAAGATGCCACATTTTCATGATGAAAATCCGATAGAGTTTCATGTTAGGTGCACCACAGTGCATTAGCAAGGTTTCATGCCTATGTATACAACATGCATCACTATGCTCGGACTAAGGTAGGCCAAGGCTTACCAAACTATGTAGACATTGCATTTGTACCCCTTACGACTCAGGCTCTCGTTTCCCAATGATGTTCAAACTCTAAGGCCCAAGGCCAATTTAAAGCACAATCAGATATTAAATTGACTTGAGTATTAAAATGAAAAATATAGCCTTTTAAATGAGCAAAAATCTATTTTTGAAAATAAAAGACCAAAGTGGCCCTTGGCCTATGTACGTCGGCAATAGCCTGCGTATGTGGTTCAAAGCATGTGTATGCAGGCACACTTCTACGTACGCAGAAACATAAAAAAGACAAGTTTTCTGCAATAATGGCTGAGGTTTGGAATGAATCCCACATCATTTGGGAGCCATTCCAAACCTCATTTTTTCACTATATAAAGCCTTACATGATACATTTTCAAAACACACAGAAATCTTACGGGAAAAATACAGAATTCACTAGAAAATAATGAATAAAAAAAGAGTTTTTCACAAAACACCCTTTGGGAGCCATTCCAAACCTCATTTTTTCACTATATAAAGCCTTACATGATACATTTTCAAAACACACAGAAATCTTACGGGAAAAATACAGAATTCACTAGAAAATAATGAATAAAAAAAGAGTTTTTCACAAAACACCCTTTGGGAGCCATTCCAAACCTCATTTTTTCACTATATAAAGCCTTACATGATACATTTT